>NW_028166632.1:0-2500 GCF_964263955.1 Coregonus lavaretus
TTCGTGCATCTATATACAGGTGTGTGCATGCATGTGTGTGTGATGTGCTACCTTGTCACAGCCTATACTGAGGGGATAAAGAGTGTTTTTCCAACAGTCCCACTGAAGGCCGTAACCAGGGTTTGACTGTTAGCGAGGTCCGGAAGGGATACCTAATTGTGTAGCTAATAGGCTATGTGTTTGTAGATAGACTGAGGTGAATGAACCTACAGCAGCCAAGGTGATAATGGCTGGGGTCATTTTTGATTGTTTTTGCTGTCCAACAAATAGCGTTTTTAAGTTTTTGAATTGTATAGAAATGCAGTAAATGAGACTCAACCTACTAAACATTTCCTGGGGGGGGGGGGGGGGGGACTGTCTGTCTCAGTAGCCTACTCTGTCTGTCTCAGTAGCCCACTATGTCTGTCTCAGTAGCCTACTCTGTCTGTCTCAGTAGCCTACTCTGTCTGTCTCAGTAGCCCACCCTGTCTGTCTCAGTAGCCCACTCTGTCTGTCTCAGTAGCCTACTCTGTCTGTCTCAGTAGCCTACTCTGTCTGTCTCAGTAGCCTACTCTGTCTGTCTCAGTAGCCTACTCTGTCTGTCTCAGTAGCCTACTCTGTCTGTCTCAGTAGCCTACTCTGTCTGTCTCAGTAGCCTACTCTGTCTGTCTCAGTAGCCTACTCTGTCTGTCTCAGTAGCCTACTCTGTCTGTCTCAGTAGCCTACTCTGTCTGTCTCAGTAGCCTACTCTGTCTGTCTCAGTAGCCTACTCTGTCTGTCTCAGTAGCCCACTCCGTCTCAGTAGCCTACTCTGTCTGTCTCAGTAGCCTACTCTGTCTGTCTCAGTAGCCTACTCTGTCTGTCTCAGTAGCCTACTCTGTCTGTCTCAGTAGCCTACTCTGTCTGTCTCAGTAGCCTACTCTGTCTGTCTCAGTAGCCTACTCTGTCTGTCTCAGTAGCCTACTCTGTCTGTCTCAGTAGCCTACTCTGTCTGTCTCAGTAGCCCACTCCGTCTCAGTAGCCTACTCTGTCTGTCTCAGTAGCCTACTCTGTCTGTCTCAGTAGCCTACTCTGTCTGTCTCAGTAGCCTACTCTGTCTGTCTCAGTAGCCTACTCTGTCTGTCTCAGTCGCCTACTCTGTCTGTCTCAGTAGCCCACTCTGTCTCAGTAGCCCACTCCGTCTCAGTAGCCCACTCTGTCTGTCTCAGTAGCCCACTCTGTCTGTCTCAGTAGCCTACTCTGTCTGTCTCAGTAGCCTACTCTGTCTGTCTCAGTAGCCTACTCTGTCTGTCTCAGTAGCCTACTCTGTCTGTCTCAGTAGCCCACTCTGTCTGTCTCAGTAGCCCACTCCGTCTCAGTAGCCCACTCTGTCTGTCTCAGTAGCCCACTCTGTCTGTCTCAGTAGCCTACTCTGTCTGTCTCAGTAGCCTACTCTGTCTGTCTCAGTAGCCTACTCTGTCTGTCTCAGTAGCCCACTCTGTCTGTCTCAGTAGCCTACTCTGTCTGTCTCCTGTCTGTCTCAGTAGCCCACTCTGTCTGTCTCAGTAGCCCACTCTGTCTGTCTCAGTAGCCTATGTCTGTCTCAGTAGCCTACTCTGTCTGTCTCAGTAGCCTACTCTGTCTGTCTCAGTAGCCTACTCTGTCTGTCTCAGTAGCCTACTCTGTCTGTCTCAGTAGCCCACTCTGTCTGTCTCAGTAGCCTACTCTGTCTGTCTCAGTAGCCTATGTCTGTCTCAGTAGCCTACTCTGTCTGTCTCAGTAGCCCACTCTGTCTGTCTCAGTAGCCTACTCTGTCTGTCTCAGTAGCCCACTCTGTCTGTCTCAGTAGCCTACTCTGTCTGTCTCAGTAGCCCACTCTGTCTGTCTCAGTAGCCTACTCTGTCTGTCTCAGTAGCCCACTCTGTCTGTCTCAGTAGCCTAATCTGTCTGTCTCAGTAGCCTACTCTGTCTGTCTCAGTAGCCTACTCTGTCTGTCTCAGTAGCCCACTCTGTCTGTCTCAGTAGCCTACTCTGTCTGTCTCAGTAGCCTACTCTGTCTGTCTCAGTAGCCTCTGTCTGTCTCAGTAGCCTACTCTGTCTGTCTCAGTAGCCTACTCTGTCTGTCTCAGTAGCCTACTCCGTCTCAGTAGCCTACTCTGTCTGTCTCAGTAGCCTACTCTGTCTGTCTCAGTAGCCTACTCTGTCTGTCTCAGTAGCCTACTCTGTCTGTCTCAGTAGCCTATGTCTGTCTCAGTAGCCTACTCTGTCTGTCTCAGTAGCCCACTCCGTCTCAGTAGCCTACTCTGTCTGTCTCAGTAGCCTACTCTGTCTGTCTCAGTAGCCTACTCTGTCTGTCTCAGTAGCCTACTCTGTCTGTCTCAGTAGCCTATGTCTGTCTCAGTAGCCTACTCTGTCTGTCTCAGTAGCCCACTCCGTCTCAGTAGCCTACTCTGTCTGTCTCAGTAGCCTACTCTGTCTGTCTCAGTAGCCCACTCTGTCTGTCTCAGTAGCCTACTCTCTGTAAAGCAAAAATATTATGAGA
>NW_028166632.1:7500-33681 GCF_964263955.1 Coregonus lavaretus
TGCTAATTTGCACCCCAGTATCTCTATTTGCACATCATCTTCTGCACATCTATCACTCCAGTGTTACATTTACATTTACATTTTAGTCATTTAGCAGACGCTCTCCTGTGATGTGTATGGGGTTGAGGCCCCTACTGCTCTCCTGTGATGTGTATGGGGTTGAGGCCCCTCCCCCTCTCCTGTGATGTGTATGGGGTTGAGGGGTCAAGTAGCCTCTGGTTTACCTAAAAGGGTTATTATCACACTACAGAGACAACACAACTTAGAGTCACACACACAAACACTACAGAGAGAACACAACGGAGAGTCTATCTCAACAACACTACTGACCGTTCTAGTGGAATCGTCCAGAACGACAGCCATGCCTCATCCTTGCTTTCCGCCTCTGTTTGGTTGAAAGAAATGTACAACCGTTCTTTACCAATATGAGATGAACGTGTTGTCTTTATTCTCCTCGCTGTCAAACCACTAAATGCTGAGACCTCTTTGATCAACTCTTGAGAAGGAAACAGGGTGAGACTGATGTATGGGCCAGGTAATTACAGTTACGGTAGTAGAAGGTAGAACCTGGAGGGATAATATTAGCCTTGTTCAACCAACATGATCACGCAAGCTCCCATTCTGTTTCGCTACTCTGATTCAATGAAGTGAAACGAAACGAGAGGCCAGCAGCCATGAGACTAATAGTTGTCAAAATCAATGTTTGACAGTCAATATTCTGTGCGTGAATGAAACCTACTGTAACTCTTCAATTTATTTTTTGATGTTCTTTAATAAGTGGCGTGAGGCTGAGTCTTACAGAGAAATAAAGTACCACAGTAGCTACGAATAGCATTGCAATATCCGGTAACTTTCCCAAAATTCCCATATTTTCCTCAAATCTCCCATTTCTGAGATTTTCGAAATTTCCTGCTAATTCCCTCTTGATTCTGGGAATCATATAACCAGGATTTCTGATAAACCTGGGAATATCTACAAAGCTTCCAGGCTACTCCCTCCAGGACACCCAGCTCCCCCTAACTGCAGATAAGATATTCCAGTCATGAACACGTCAGCATGAAGACACTTCTCTCTCTCTGGTAGAGCTAGTTTATAATCAAATCTAATAGGCTGTGCTACTGCCTTGTTAAGTACTTTTTTATCTCAATCCGTATGCTCAGTGGTTGAGTCCCAAATGACACCCTATTTCCTAAGTAGTGCACTATTTTTGACGAGGGCCCATAGGGTATTGGAGTGGGATTCATTGAAGCAATAACAGACAAACGTCCATGGGGGAATCATACCATCAAATCAGTCTAAATGACAGGATAGAGAATTTAAAAACAGCAAAGATATTTGTATAAAACATATTTTAGGATTTAGAAGTGTTTAGTGGAGGAAATTCACTTTTTATGACACTGAAAATAAGAATATAACCAGTTCTCTTTAAATTCTCCCCAGAATCTCTTCCAAAGAACCATAAGTATCCAACTCCGATCCTCCTCTGACCTCCTCTGACCTCTCTCTGAGTTTGTCTTCTAAAGTTAAACCCTGAACAGAAAGGCCCAGAGAAAATCATAATCCTCAAACCATCCATTTGGGACATCAGTTAAGTGGTTCACTTGAGAAGGACAGGACTGTGCTTTGTGTTTTGTTTTAAGAAGGACAGAGCTGGGCTTTTGAAGGGAAGGTTGTGCTTTGTATCAACAAACACTTCATCCATCATTATTTGTTTTATGTTTCCCAAATGGGAAAAGGATTCCATTTGGGATGCAACCAGTGTCTTGGAGTGGGATTCATGACAGCACTAGGAGAGCCGTTCGTGGGGACTTGGAGTGGGATTCATGACCGCACTAGGAGAGCCGTTCGTGGGGACTTGGAGTGGGATTCATGACAGCACTAGGAGAGCCGTTCGTGGGGGAGAATCAATCAGTCTAAATAACAGGACAAAGAGTCTGAAAACAGTGAGGGCTCAATTCGATCCGTGGGCACTGAAGATCCGCTTTATAGCGCCACTGACAATTAATGGCAACATTCGTACGGTCGCGGAGACTGAATTCACAGCAATCGCTGCATATGTCGGCTCAATGGATAATTACATGTAAATGTGAACCGCACTACAACGCAGATATTCTGCGCTACAGATTGAATCGAGCCTTAAAGCTACTTTCGTACAAGAGGTTTAAGGAATGGGAAGTGATCAGTGGATATAATTCACTTTATTATGGCTTTAAAACCCGACTTTAAACCCCCACCTCCCCACAAACACACACACACACCAGACCAGTTCTCTTTCAATTCTACCCAGAATCTCTTCCAAAGTGCCAGGGGGATCCCACTCCGATCCTCCTCTGACCTCTCTGTCTGAGCTTGCCCTCTAAAGTTATTAAACCCTGAACAGAAAAGCCCAGACGCCATCCATTTGGGATTTGAGTTACATGGTTGACTTGAGAAGGACAGGACTGTGCGTTGTGTTTTGTTTTAAGAAGGGCAGAGCTGGGCTTTTGAAGGACAGGACTGTGCTTTGTATCCCCAAACACTTCATCCATCAATATTTATGTTTTAAAATAACACCCTATTCCCTATATAGAGCACTACTTTGGGCCCTGGTCAAAGTGCACTCTATGGGCCATGGTCAAAAGAACTGCACTAAATAGGGAATAAGGTGCAATTTGGGATGCAGCATAGGTGCAATTTGGGATGCAGCATTGGACTAATTTAAAAGGGTTTTAGCTAAGTCATAACGCTGAGAAAGGAAGATGACATTGCCCAATAGACAGCTTGAGAACCAAGTGGGTGTGTGTGAAGTTGCCCCTAGACGCTGATCTACTAAAGGTGATGATTGGTGGAGGGGAAGAGAATCCTAGAATGATGATCCTAGAACATTCTAGAATCCTAGAATGTACCTAGGGGGGAACCTAGGGGGGAACTCCGATCCTAGATCTGTGAATCCACCCCAGAGCAATCAAGTGGATGGGTGATTTCTCCTCTCAGGGTCTCTACGGTGACTTCCCACTGGGCAAAAACAAAACGTTGTTTCCACGTCATTTCAACAAAAACATCAAATGTGATGACGTTGAATCAACGTGGAAAACTGTTTGGATTTGCAAAAAGTAATCAACATAAGGGATTTTTGTCAACGACATGGTGAAATGTTTTGTTGATTTCACATTGAATTCACATTAGTTGACAAACTCAACCAACTGTAAATCAAAACTTTTGTTTGTGACTGTCATGCCAGGGCTCCCTCCCTTGGCATCCCAGTCAGCCAGATTAATGTAGTTCTGTTCACTGAGCAGTCAGACAACATCAAAACACCGTCAGCAGTGGGACCATTTACCAGGAGAGGAAGCTGTTGGCAGACCCCTACAGCACCACACCACATCAGAGGTAGGAGCAGCAGAGTCCTATCTAGCTGGGCGATATGGACAATAATCCATATCACGATAAATTGACTGAATTATCACGATAACGATAAATTGAACAATACATTTATAACATTAATGTGCACCACAGTTATTTTTTTATATTACACTTAAAACTAGTACTACTATTTTGAAATCTGTATGTCATTTCCATGTGAAAGGACACATGAGCAACAACATGTGAAGTTGATAGGAGCAAGTCAAATTGGTTGTCAAATGAAAGCTAAGAGTCTATATTTATTTTTAGAAATAAAAGATATTGAGATTCAGTCAAAATTACTCATTTTATCTAGCCAAGTCAACTAAATTTGCAAAATTAGTTGAGTTGACTTCACTGTCAGAATGTATACATCCAAGTTCAGTTAGGAAAGAGAAATGTGTTCACTCAACTTTCAAGTCAGAACCAAAAAGTCAAATCAACTAAAGCAACATAACAGTTGTATTGACAGAAAATGTCAAGTTAAGACAGCTACAATGTATAAAATTCTCTTAACTTACGAAATCAAGTTGAATCAGCTAAGAACTATGTGTTTACTCAACTTAGAAATGCACAACCATGAAGTCCAATTAACTGAAGCAAAATAACAGTTGTGTTGACAAAAAATGTAAATTCAGATGACTTAAATGTATTTTTTGGGGGGGCAGAGCTCAATAGAATAATACCCAGCATGTTTTGCAACTGTTCATTTTTACGTTTCCATTTTGTTCATTTAGCAGACGCTTTTAATCCAGAGCGACTTCAGTTAGTACATTCAACAAAGGTCTATAAACAAACACATGTAAAAAGTAACAAGTGAAAAGTTTCTGTAACAGTTACTGAGAACGTTCTTGTAGTTAAAGTGAAAAAGCTCACACATACATGATCAAGAGTCAGATGGGAGCATAATGTTCCCTATTGAGATCTCTAGTATATCCTTGTTAAGGTTAGGGTTAAGGTTGATTAGTCAATGTTTATATACTCTACTTCAGTGTAAATTAGATTAATTTAAAATATAAAGTCATTTCAAAATGGCTAGTTATCTTTACTAAAACCAGTGCTTGACTTGGGCAAGAGCTCACAGGAGCTGAGTACTGGCACCTCAAATGTTCTACTGCTTGAGCTCCTGTTCCTCTTATAGAATATTAGATCAAAAGTATTGTGGAGCTCCTGCAACTAAATATAAACAGAACCGGCACCCAAATTGAGTACTGGCACCTATTTCAGTCCAAGTCAAGCATTGATTAAAATGTAAATGTATTCAACTACAAATAGTAGGTTATCCTGACATTTTTTGAAATTGACTCAATCAAAGTCAGTTCAGTGTTAGTTAGGATAACTCTACATTTAAAGCATTGGTGAAGTTAACTTAACTAGCTTTTATTAGTCGAAGTAAATTTGGAGTAAGTTAGTATAACTTGATAGTCCATGCAATGTCATGACTGGAAATAACAAGTTGAAACAACTAATTATTTTTTACAATGCAAATATACATGTTTCAACCATTTTCCATTTTAGGAATAAGCAATGGCTTAGATTTTTTGTCAAACAGTTGGAAAAGGGGTCTTAGAAAACATATACGAGAAAAAGTCTTAAAAGGTATTTGAAATACATCAAAACAATATAAAATGTAAATGTAAAATGTAAATAATATTGAAGTAGCAACCCCTGCCCACTAATGTCAACCCGTATATTTAGTTTAGGAGAATTTGTCTGTCTTCCTGAAGTATAATAAACATTGCCTTGTGCCTTAAAATTCTGTTACCAAAAACCCACATATCTTTAAGATATTTTCTAATTTCTCTCCCTCATGAGGAGGGAGGATAATGAAAGTTCACAGAAGTAACAAGTAAAGGTAAACCTATCAGTTAGTTACAGTTTTTACTGATATACAGTGAGGGAAAAAAGTATTTGATCCCCTGCTGATTTTTTACGTTTGCCCACTGACAAAGACATGATCAGTCTATAATGTTAATGGTAGGTTTATTTGAACAGTGAGAGACAGAATAACAAAACAAAAATCCAGAAAAACGCATGTCAAAAATTTTATAAATTGATTTGCATTTTAATGAGGGAAATAAGTATTTGACCCATCTGCAAAACATGACTTAGTACTTGGTGGCAAAACCCTTGTTGGCAATCACAGAGGTCAGACGTTTCTTGTAGTTGGCCACCAGGTTTGCACACATCTCAGGAGGGATTTTGTCCCACTCCTCTTTGCAGATCTTCTCCAAGTCATTAAGGTTTCGAGGCTGACGTTTGGCAACTCGAACCTTCAGCTCCCTCCACAGATTTTCTATGGGATTAAGGTCTGGAGACTGGCTAGGCCACTCCAGGACCTTAATGTGCTTCTTCTTGAGCCACTCCTTTGTTGCCTTGGCCGTGTGTTTTGGGTCATTGTCATGCTGGAACACCCATCCACGACCCATGTTCAATGGCCTGGCTGAGGGAAGGAGGTTCTCACCCAAGATTTGACGGTACATGGCCCCGTCCATCGTCCCTTTGATGCGGTGAAGTTGTCCTGTCCCCTTAGCAGAAAAACACCCCCAAAGCATAATGTTTCCACCTCTGTGTTTGATGGTGGGGATGGTGTTCTTGGGGTCATAGGCAGCATTCCTCCTCCTCCAAACACGGTGAGTTGAGTTGATGCCAAAGAGCTCGATTTTGGTCTCATCTGACCACAACACTTTCACCCAGTTCTCCTCTGAATCATTCAGATGTTCATTGTCAAACTTCAGATGGCCCTGTATATGTGCTTTCTTGAGCAGGGGGACCTTGCGGGCGCTGCAGGATTTCAGTCCTTCACGGCGTAGTGTGTTACCAATTGTTTTCTTGGTGACTATGGTCCAAACTGCCTTGAGATCATTGACAAGATCCTCCCGTGTAGTTCTGGGCTGAATCCTCACCGTTCTCATGATCATTGCAACTCCACGAGGTGAGATCTTGCATGGAGCCCCAGGCCGAGGGAGATTGACAGTTATTTTGTATTTCTTCCATTTGTGAATAATCGCACCAACTGTTGTCACCTTCTCACCAAGCTGCTTGGCGATGGTCTTGTAGCCCATTCCAGCCTTGTGTAGGTCTACAATCTTGTCCCTGACATCCTTGGAGAGCTCTTTAGTCTTGGCCATGGTGGAGAGTTTGGAATCTGATTGATTGATTGCTTCTGTGGACAGGTGTCTTTTATACAGGTAACAAATTGAGATTAGGAGCACTCCCTTTAAGAGTGTGCTCCTAATCTCAGATTGTTACCTGTATAAAAGACACCTGGGAGCCAGAAATCTTTCTGATTGAGAGGGGGTCAAATACTTATTTCCCTCATTAAAATGGAAATCAATGTATAACATTTTTGACATGCGTTTTTCTGGATTTTTTGGTTGTTATTCTGTTTCTCACTGTTCAAATAAACCTACCATTAAAATTATAGACTGATCATTTCTTTGTCAGTGGGCAAACTTACAAAATCAGCAGGGGATCAAATACTTTTTTTCCCTCACTGTAAATGTTGTTTCTGCAATTGGGTAAATTTGGGAAATCATAGTGTGATTGACGGGGGCTGAGCTAGAGGCGGATCCTGAAGGGGCCCTGATCTTTTTTACAAAAATGTCTCTAGAGCCAGAATGGTTGAGCTACAAACTATTAAAAGCTATCTATCTAAAGCTGAGACTCACAAACACGCACATGTAAACACACACACGTAAACACACACACGCACACTCTATGAATCTCACAAGCTGAACAAGAGTCGTTACAAGTTAAGGGGTTCTTATATTTATATATATTTTTATATTTATATATATATTTATATTTATATTTATATTTTAGTCATTTAGCAGACGCTCTTATCCAGAGCGACTTATCATAGGAAATCCAAGAAAATAGTGTCTACAATTTCTGAAGTTGCAGCATTCATATAAATTCATTTGTATCAGGTTTTTGCTTTGGCTGACCTTGTTTTTTTTAATTGACATTTGTCAATAAAACTTATGAACGCAACTGTTTATCTGAAATTGTTTGGTGTTGTATTGTAGCCCTGGTTGTCCTGAAAATAACATGGTAAAAACACTTCATTGTGAGGCTAAATATAAGGGCTGGACATGCAGATGAATGAAAGTCAAATGAAAAGCAGATTTTTGCTGGGGTCTCGGTTAGTTTATAGTGGTTATATAAAATATGTTGTGTTAAAACTGAACCATTCATTAAAAAATAAATAATTGGATACAAAAACAGAATACAATATCTATTAGTTTTTTACACAACGAAAGAGATTGATGTCAGTGGAGACCCTAGAACAACACTCCTACTCTGACCTGCTTGGTTTGGGACTACGTCTCCAGGACTACTGGAGTTTAAGGTTCAGAGGCATGGTTAGAGGTCAATTCCAGTCAAATCAGGAAGTCAACTGGAATTCCAGTTTCAATTCATGTTGAGACTACAGGGTTAGGAAAATTATACATATTTTTTGCCTGATTTTTGCCTGATTTAGATATGTTTCTGATTATAATTTCTGACATGTTGGTCGGCTATTTGTTAGTCAACTTGTCTATAATTAGATACATGCAGCTTCTCTTCTGTCGTTATATGTTCCCCTAGAAGACTAAATAAACCCTTGCTCACCAGAAAATATGTCCTACATCCATAGAATGAATGATTCAATCTAGTTGACATTGGTAAAGTTTTCTCTTTCATCTCTGCTTCTATAGCGCAATGAAGACGTTTAGGGACTGGGGAGAAAATGCACAAAAAAAAACAGTGAAAATGACCCAACATGTTTCCGATAAGAATTCAGTTCGGCTTGGATTAATATTTTATGTGGTTGAAATCAGCTTTGATGATGGTAAAATAAACATTCATTCTCTAAAGATGCTGAAATAAATAAATCATATTTCTCAACTCCTGTTCTCGAGTCAAAATTTAAATTTTGTGTATAATTTTACTGCAATTACTGCTTAATTCTGCAGGAGTTAATATTATATTAGGCTATGTGAGAGGTTATTGACCTACAGTCAGTGTCCAGATTTCAGTTACTATTTCATTTAACCCATCTGAACAGTTCAGTTGCCTTGACGTGCCATATTTGAAGTTCCCATCTTGTGACTATCGAATTTGTCTAGCGCCTCACAATCATCACACATAACATATTTTCCAAACGTTAGGCTACTGTTCCGGCCCTCCCTTCTCTTTGTGTTCAACTCTTATTGAATTAAACTCCGACATTGTCCTTCTTGCCTCAGTGGAGTGACGTAAACGTTTTCTGCCCAAGTTCCCAAAAGCATTTGGCAGTTGGCGAATTGGCAGGTATTTGGCGTGTTAGGCCCTTTAGCTTAGGCTTAGGCAAAAACGCCATATAAAAATAATGAAAGAAAAACCTCAGTGTAGCCTATAGATATAAATTGCACAAGAATTATACATTTATGGATATTTAACGCATTATTTTTTTTGGTTCTTTTTTACCAGCCCTTCATCCAAACAATATTTCGTGACACTAAACCCGCCTGCCTCGCCAATATAACTGCGGGGACTGTGGGTTATGAGTCAACAGCGCATCACTAACACACACACACGCACACTCAGAGACGCTGCAGGCAACAGGCACATAAATACAAAAATGAGGATATGAACAACCGTGGACTTATAGTACAACGTTTCCCTTCGAACTTTAACTCTGCCTGAGTAACAATTATAGCTTCTGTATTACACAGAGGAAGAAGGGTTAAAATGATAGCCACTGTATTACACAGAGGAAGAAGGGTTAAAATGATAGCTACTGTATTACACAGAGGAAGAAGAGTTAAAATGATAGCTACTGTATTACACAGAGGAAGAAGTGTTAAAATGATAGCTACTGTATTACACAGAGTAAGAAGTGTTAAAATGATTGCTTCTGTATTACACAGAGGAAGAAGCTCCCTCTCTCTCTCTCTCTCAAACAAACAAATACACACAGTACATGCTCAATTAGGGCTGGGCGATATATTTAATTATTTGGATTATTTCAAATTAATGTTTTTGCGCAATATTCCAAATGCCTGTATCACAAGAATCACGTTTATGTCAGCTTGTTCTCATGTTGTATTTTTGGTCTTGTCTCCTTCGCTCCTTCTGTGCTGTGTGCACCTTCCCATTTATACCAGAGAGTTTTGTATATAATGACAAGATGCTCATGTCTCCGCCCTAACAATGGGAGTCGTTGTCCCAAAGGTGGGAAGGCATGTGACAAGCTTAAGTCCAAAAATAAGCCCATAGAAATGCATTGGGCTTTTTTAGCATAGATTTTGGCAAGAGTGAAACCTCTCGCTTCACCTCTTGCTCTCTGTTTACACACACACACCAAGCCCCTCCCCCTGCCACTCACAACAACAAAGATGAGAGATCACTTCCTCTCTGACAAGCGGTTTCACCTCGCTATTTGCATTTGCAGGTTTGGTCCAACAGAATCGGTCATATGGACACCGAAACAAATTGAGACATTATTTCACTGTAATAGAAGAGAAGATAACCTTTATAACGATACCATTTTTATGTCTCAACTGCTCAAATTGAGCGCAGAGCAGACACTAATACAGCGGGAATATCAATGAACAATGATTCTGGAAAATTAATGCTCAGTTTCTGTTGCGCGCGGCATTGCAGTACCACATACCGCTAGCAGCATTTTAGCCAGACTGTTATACTAGCTGTCTCGTCTGTGTTTTATAAATGTACAATAAGCATAAAATAATTATATAAGGAATTGGCAACTCGTTCTCATTCTGAGAAATAAGATAGGCCACTGGATTTCAACATCTGAACAAAGTGGAAACCTAACATGCTGTTCAAACAGCTGGAGGCGGACAGAAGGGTGTGTTCATAACAATTCAACTGTTCAACCTTGTTAGCAAGCAAATAGATCCAAGTTGGCTAAACTTGAAATATCAAGATTAGCTGGCTACTCACTAACACATGGGCTTGAGAGATTGTTTATGTGTCCTGTGTTAATTTTCTGTAACACAGGTTAGTCATTAAGTTAGTCATTATTAGCGAATGTGCATTATGCATGGTTCTGGTTAAATGTGTAACAAAAAGGACATTTTATAGACAGACTTGGGTTCGATTCACACAGGGGACCAGTACGAAAAAGTATGAAAATATATGCACTCACTACTGGAAGTCACTCTGGATAAGACTGTCTACCAAATCACTAAAATAAAAATAATCCTTTTAAAATAAACCCTTTAATAAATAAGCAGCACAATAAAAACTAAAGCCAAATAATTCCTCATAGTGTGTGTGTGTGCGTACGTGTGTGTGTGTGCATGGTTTTTATTTTATTGCCCTATAAAAGAGCGGTGGTGGTAATATGATTTTCACTGTGAGATAAAGTGTTTCAGAAAGGTTTCACTACTAGCTGACAGTTGTCTGGGTGCATGCAGAACACACACAAAACACATACACTGTTGTGTACATGGAGAAGATGTAATAAACTCTAATCTCTTTAACTCAGCACGTGTCTCTCTGGAGGGTGGGACGGACGTAATCACCTATCACGTCACTCACACACACACACACACACACACACACGGGCAGGACATAATCACTTATCAAATGTCAGGCTGGTGAAAACAGGGGAGTCGATGTCAATTCAATAAGCCGTGGTTAAATGTAACCTACTGCTATAACAGGAAGTCTGATTCCTTCCTCACAGACAGAGTGTGTGTGTGTGTGTGTGTGTGTGTGTGTGTGTGTGTGTGTGTGTGTGTGTGTGTGTGTGTGTGTGTGTGTGTGTGTGTGTGTGTGTGTGTGTGTGTGTGTGTGTTTGAGAGTGAGTGACGGAGTGAGTGAATGAGAGAGAGAGAGAGAGAGAGAGAGAGAGACACAGTGTACCATAAGCGGGTTGGCTGTCACCCACACGGTAGAGGCAGAGAGTAGCCCTCCAGCAGTATCCATCTCTCTTCTCTTATCGTCTCTCTGGCATCTCTCTCTCTCTCTCTCTCTCTCTCTCTCTCTCTGTCTCTCTGTCTCTCTGTCTCTCTGTCTCTCTGTCTCTCTGTCTCTCTGTCTCTCTCAAGCTGACAGCCTAATACAGCGCAAGCTATTCTTAGTCCTGCTGGGTCCTGACTGACACACACACATACACACACACACACACACACACTTACACACCCATCTGAAAGGCCTGTCTCTGAATCGGACCAGAGGGAACCATGAGAATAAGCCAGAGAAGCTAAGACACTGACGCTCTCTCTCTCACACGGACACACACACAATTTGCGATCTGAATTTTTATCCCGACAGTGTTAAATGTAATACTTTCTTAGAAATTATATGTGACCATTTCAAATAGTGTTAAACTAACCCTTTTTGAAGTGTTGATAAAATAACCCCCGCAGAGTGTTGATAAACTAACCCCCCCAGAGTGCTGATAAACTAACACCCCCAGAGTGTTGATAAACTACCCCCCCCCCAGAGTGTTGATAAACTAACCCCCCCAGAGTGTTGATAAACTAACCCCCCCCATAGTGTCGGGCCCTAACACCCCCAGAGTGTTGATAAACTAACCCCCCCAGAGTGTTGATAAACTAACACCCCCAGAGTGTTGATAAACTAACCCCCCCAGAGTGTTGATAAACTAACACCCCCAGAGTGTCGGGCCCTAACCCCCCCAGAGTGTTGATAAACTAACACCCCCAGAGTGTCGGGCCCTAACCCCCCCAGAGTGTTGATAAACTAACCCCCCCAGAGTGTTGATAAACTAACACCCCCAGAGTGTTGATAAACTAACACCCCAGAGTGTCGGGCCCTAACCCCCCCCAGAGTGTTGATAAACTAACACCCCCAGAGTGTTGATAAACTAACACCCCCAGAGTGTTGATAAACTAACACCCCCAGAGTGTCAGGCCCTAACCCCCCCAGAGTGTTGATAAACTAACACCCCCAGAGTGTTGATAAACTAACCCCCCTAGAGTGTTGATAAACTAACACCCCCAGAGTGTTGATAAACTAACACCCCCAGAGTGTTGATAAACTAACACCCCAGAGTGTCGGGCCCTAACCCCCCTAGAGTGTTGATAAACTAACACCCCCAGAGTGTCGGGCCCTAACCCCCCCAGAGTGTTGATAAACTAACACCCCCAGAGTGTCGGGCCCTAACCCCCCCAGAGTGTTGATAAACTAACCCCCCCCAGAGTGTTGATAAACTAACACCCCCAGAGTGTCGGGCCCTAACCCCCCTAGAGTGTTGATAAACTAACACCCCCAGAGTGTCGGGCCCTAACCCCCCCAGAGTGTTGATAAACTAACACCCCCAGAGTGTCGGGCCCTAACCCCCCCAGAGTGTTGATAAACTAACCCCCCCCAGAGTGTTGATAAACTAACACCCCCAGAGTGTTGATAAACTAACACCCCAGAGTGTCGGGCCCTAACCCCCCCAGAGTGTTGATAAACTAACACCCCCAGAGTGTCGGGCCCTAACCCCCCCAGAGTGTTGATAAACTAACACCCCCAGAGTGTTGATAAACTAACACCCCCAGAGTGTTGATAAACGACCCCCCCCCAGAGTGTTGATAAACTAACAGCCCCAGACTGTCGGGCCCTAACCCCCCCAGAGTGTTGATAAACTAACACCCCCAGAGTGTCTGGCCCTAACCCCCCCAGAGTGTTGATAAACTAACACCCCCAGAGTGTCTGGCCCTAACCCCCCCAGAGTGTTGATAAACTAACCCCCCCAGAGTGTTGATAAACTAACACCCCCAGAGTGTTGATAAACTAACACCCCAGAGTGTCGGGCCCTAACCCCCCCAGAGTGTTGATAAACTAACACCCCCAGAGTGTTGATAAACTAACCCCCCTAGAGTGTTGATAAACTAACACCCCCAGAGTGTTGATAAACTAACACCCCCAGAGTGTTGATAAACTAACACCCCAGAGTGTCGGGCCCTAACCCCCCTAGAGTGTTGATAAACTAACACCCCCAGAGTGTCGGGCCCTAACCCCCCCAGAGTGTTGATAAACTAACACCCCCAGAGTGTCGGGCCCTAACCCCCCCAGAGTGTTGATAAACTAACCCCCCCCAGAGTGTTGATAAACTAACACCCCCAGAGTGTTGATAAACTAACACCCCAGAGTGTCGGGCCCTAACCCCCCCAGAGTGTTGATAAACTAACACCCCCAGAGTGTCGGGCCCTAACCCCCCCAGAGTGTTGATAAACTAACACCCCCAGAGTGTTGATAAACTAACACCCCCAGAGTGTTGATAAACGACCCCCCCCCAGAGTGTTGATAAACTAACAGCCCCAGACTGTCGGGCCCTAACCCCCCCAGAGTGTTGATAAACTAACACCCCCAGAGTGTCTGGCCCTAACCCCCCCAGAGTGTTGATAAACTAACACCCCCAGAGTGTCGGGCCCTAACCCCCCCAGAGTGTTGATAAACTAACCCCCCCAGAGTGTTGATAAACTAACACCCCCAGAGTGTTGATAAACTAACACCCCAGAGTGTCGGGCCCTAACCCCCCCAGAGTGTTGATAAACTAACACCCCCAGAGTGTCGGGCCCTGACCCCCCCAGAGTGTTGATAAACTAACCCCCCCAGAGTGTTGAAAAACTAACACCCCCAGAGTGTTGATAAACTAACACCCCAGAGTGTCGGGCCCTAACCCCCCCCAGAGTGTTGATAAACTAACCCCCCCAGAGTGTTGATAAACTAACCCCCCCAGAGTGTTGATAAACTAACACCCCCAGAGTGTCGGGCCCTAACCCCCCCAGAGTGTTGATAAACTAACACCCCCAGAGTGTGGATAAACTATCCCCCCCCCAGAGTGTTGATAAACTAACACCCCCAGAGTGTTGATAAACTAACCCCCCCAGAGTGTTGATAAACTAACACCCCCAGAGTGTCGGGCACTAACCCCCCCAGAGTGTTGATAAACTAACACCCCCAGAGTGTCGGGCCCTAACCCCCCCAGAGTGTTGATAAACTAACACCCCCAGAGTGTAGGGCCCTAACCCCCCCAGAGTGTTGATAAACTAACCCCCCCCAGAGTGTTGATAAACTAACACCCCCAGAGTGTTGATAAACTAACCCCCCCAGAGTGTTGATAAACTAACCCCCCCAGAGTGTTGATAAACTAACACCCCCAGAGTGTCGGGCCCTAACCCCCCCAGAGTGTTGATAAACTAACACCCCCAGAGTGTCGGGCCCTAACCCCCCCAGAGTGTTGATAAACTAACACCCCCAGAGTGTTGATAAACTACCCCCCCCCCCAGAGTGTTGATAAACTAACACCCCCAGAGTGTTGATAAACTAACCCCCCCAGAGTGTTGATAAACTAACACCCCCAGAGTGTCGGGCCCTAACCCCCCCAGAGTGTTGATAAACTAACACCGCCAGAGTGTCGGGCCCTAACCCCCCCAGAGTGTTGATAAACTAACACCCCCAGAGTGTAGGGCCCTAACCCCCCCAGAGTGTTGATAAACTAACCCCCCCCCAGAGTGTTGATAAACTAACACCCCCAGAGTGTTGATAAACTAACACCCCAGAGTGTCGGGCCCTAACCCCCCCAGAGTGTTGATAAACTAACTTCCCCAGAGTTTTGATAAACTAACCCCCCCAGAGTGTTGATAAACTAACACCCCCAGAGTGTCGGGCCCTAACCCCCCCAGAGTGTTGATAAACTAACCCCCCCAGAGTGTTGATAAACTAACACCCCCAGAGTGTCGGGCCCTAACCCCCCCAGAGTGTTGATAAACTAACCCCCCCAGAGTGTTGATAAACTAACACCCCCAGAGTGTTGATAAACTACCCCCCCCAGAGTGTCGGGCCCTAACCCCCCCCAGAGTGTTGATAAACTAACACCCCCAGAGTGTTGATAAACTAACACCCCCAGAGTGTCGGGCCCTAACCCCCCCAGAGTGCTGATAAACTAACACCCCCAGAGTGTTGATAAACTAACACCCCCAGAGTGTTGATAAACTAACACCCCCAGAGTGTTGATAAACTAACACCCCCAGAGTGTTGATAAACTAACACCCCCAAAGTGTCAGGCCCTAACCCCCCCAGAGTGCTGATAAACTAACACCCCCAGAGTGTTGATAAACTAACACCCCCAGAGTGTTGATAAACTAACACCCCCAGAGTGTTGATAAACTAACCCCCCCCCAGAGTGTTGATAAACTAACACCCCCAAAGTGTTGATAAACTAACCCCCCCCAGAGTGTTGATAAACTAACCCCCCCCAGAGTGTTGATAAACTAACCCCTCCCAGAGTGTTGATAAACTAACACCCCCAAAGTGTCAGGCCCTAACCCCCCCAGAGTGCTGATAAACTAACACCCCCAGAGTGTTGATAAACTAACCCCCCCCAGAGTGTTGATAAACTAACCCCCCCCCAGAGTGTTGATAAACTAACCCCTCCCAGAGTGTTGATAAACTAACCCCCCCAGAGTGTTGATAAACTAACCCCCCCCATAGTGTCGGGTACCTAACACTGTGGGTGTTGCAAATTCCCACTTAAATTAACACTTATTAGAGCTGATGCTGTTACACTTGATCAGTGTTGGGGAATTAACACCTGTGGTGTTACAGTAACTTGTTTAGAGGTATTGTTTTAACACTGTATCAAATAAAATCAAATGTTATTCGTCACATGCTTCGTAAACAACAGGTGTAGACCAACAGTGAAGCGCTTACTGACGGGTCCTTCCCAACAATACAGAGAAAGAAAATAGAGGAATAAGAGAAAAGTAAAACACGTATTGATAAAAGTAATAATAAATACACAATGAGTAACGATAACTTGGCTTTATACACGGGGTACCAGTACCGAGTCGATGTGCAGGGGTACGAGGTAATGGAGGTAGATATGTACATATAACTAGGAACAAAGTGACTAGGCAACTGGATAGATAATAAACAGTAGCAGCAGCATATATGATGAGGCAGAAAACTTTGTGCAAAAAGGGTCAATGCAGATAGTTAAACAGTTAACCATTTAGCTACCCGGACAAACTATTTAGCAGTCTTATGGCTTGGAGGTAGAAGCTGTTCAGGTTCCTGTTGGTTCCAGACTTGGTGCATTGGTACCGCTTGCCGTGCGGTAGCAGAGACACCGCCTGGTATAGAGGTCCTGGAAGGCAGGAAGCTTGGCCACAGTGATGTACTGGGCCGTACGCACTACCCTCTGTAGTGCCTTGCGGTCGGAGGCCGAGCAGTTGCCATACCAAGCAGTGATGCAGCCAGTCAGGATGCTCTCAATGGTGCAGCTGTAAAACTTTTTGAGGATCTGAGGACCCATGCCAAATATTTTCAGCCTCCTGAGGGGGAAGAGGTGTTGTCGTGCCCTCTTCACGACTGTGTTGGTGTATGTGGACCATGACAGCCCTGTCGATGTGAATGGGGGCGTGCTCGGCCCTCCGTTTCCTGTAGTCCACGATAAGCTCCTTTGTCTTACTGATGTTGAGGGAGAGGTTGTTGTCCTGGCACCATGCTGTAAAGCCTTACTTGCATATCTATTTCCCAGGGTGCCTTTCGATTGAATTGTAGAGGTACCAGGCCACCCATGACTGTGTTTGCTAGTGACAGAGACATGAGTGTTGCATTCAATGGCTTTCAGTCCTGTAGCCTTCACCAAATGAGTGCCTAAGTTAATATTCAATTAATATTCAATTATTTATGACAATACATTACTTTGTTTGACAATACCATACTTCGACAGCCTAGTTTTGACCTAACACAGTGGTCTGAAACTCCTACTTTGCAGGCCACATCGGAAAGTCACATTATACTGGCTTGCAAAGTGTTATGTAATTCCTATTGGAATCCAGTCAGAGTTAGGATTGCCAACAATTTGAACTTTTAATCACCCGCAGCTACATTGACAGGCAATGTAGGGAAGATGAATAAATGGAACAACCATCTCAATAACAAACCCTTACAGATTGGATTAGTTTAGAAACATGTATTATTTATTGTTGTGTAGTATAAGATCAATTAATCAATCAATGTGCATGCAGAAACATAGATATTAAAACAAACTATTATAAAAAGCAACTTGCAACAAAGCATGCTGGGAAATATGATAATGAGGCCCCTCCCATGTCTTTTTCATTGTGAGAGAGTTAACAGAAATGAATTTAACACG
Organism: Coregonus lavaretus; assembly: GCF_964263955.1. Classification (NCBI taxonomy): domain Eukaryota; kingdom Metazoa; phylum Chordata; class Actinopteri; order Salmoniformes; family Salmonidae; genus Coregonus; species Coregonus lavaretus. Next base: position 24,998 of record NW_028166632.1, read on the forward strand.
GTCGTTTAACAACAGCACCACGTGGCGTTGATTCCACTGTGATTCAAATAACACGTAATTTATTCACTGCAGGTGGTGTCAATTTCAATCCCACTGGTGTTAACCCCATTAGAATCAACACTCAGATTTAACAACCGCCTTTTAACAACCGCCTTTTGCTGTGCGCACACACACACACAGACACACACACTGAAATGCACACACACGCACAGACACACACACATACATGAATGCACACACACCACTAACTGCTCATGACGTGTACATTTAGGCCATCCAGGAGGATCACCCCATCACCTCAGCTTCACCCTGCTACACAGACAGAGCTTATAAAACCAAAGAGAGAGCGAGAGAGCGAGATAGATAGATAGATAGATAGATAGATAGATAGAGAGATAGAGAGATAGAGAGATAGAGAGATAGAGAGATAGAGAGATAGAGAGATAGATAGATAGATAGATAGATAGATAGATAGATAGATAGATAGATAGATAGATAGATAGATAGATAGATAGATAGATAGATAGATAGATAGATAGATAGATAGATAGATAGATAGATAGAGAAAGTCTACTACTCTTAGATAGAGAGATAGAGAGACAGTCTACTACTCTTAGATAGAGAGATAGAGAGATAGTCTACTACTCTTAGATAGAGAGATAGAAAGACAGTCTACTACTCTTAGATGGAGAGATAGAGAGACAGTCTACTACTCTTAGATGGAGAGATATAGAGACAGTCTACTACTCTTAGATAGAGAGATAGAGAGATAGTCTACTACTCTTAGATAGAGAGATAGAAAGACAGTCTACTACTCTTAGATGGAGAGATAGAGAGACAGTCTACTACTCTTAGATGGAGAGATATAGAGACAGTCTACTACTCTTAGATAGAGAGATAGAGAGATAGTCTACTACTCTTAGATAGAGAGATAGAAAGACAGTCTACTACTCTTAGATGGAGAAATAGAGAGACAGTCTACTACTCTTAGATGGAGAGATATAGAGACAGTCTACTACTCTTAGATGGAGAGATAGAGAGACAGTCTACTACTCTTAGATGGAGAGATATAGAGACAGTCTACTACTCTTAGACTGATAGATGGAGAGACAGTCTACTACTCTTAGACTGATAGATAGAGAGACAGTCTACTACTCTTAGATAGAGAGATATAGAGACAGTCTACTACTCTTAGATGGAGAGATATAGAGACAGTCTACTACTCTTAGACTGATAGATGGAGAGACAGTCTACTACTCTTAGACTGATAGATAGAGAGACAGTCTACTACTCTTAGATTGAGAGACAGAGAGACAGTCTACTACTCTCTCCTAACATCTCCTCTTCAACCCCTCCCTTCCACCACAGTATGTAGTGCAGTCAGTGTACTGCTAAAGGTATGTTCAAACCCTTCATTTAGGCACACTGTTTGGCTCTTATCGATGTTAAATATTTGATGCCTGACTGCACGGGCATTACAGTACCAAATAACCACGACATGTGACTAGAAATGAAAGATAAGACAAATATGATAAGATTGAAGAGGATGATACCTGTTATGATGATGACGATGATGTCTGTTGAACAACTTAGATGAAGATGAATTTGACCCTTCCACATCCTAACCTGATCATACCGTAACCTATCACTCTCATCCCATCTCTCTCTCCTGCCCAAGTGACAGTAAACCTCAATGACAGTAATATTACAATAGGGATTTCTCCCTCTTGTCAAGTGCATCTCGGCCCTCCACCAAACTGTCCCCATGCTTTCTGTTCTTCCTGAGAACACTCAAAACTTCAAAAATAGCATTTAAGAGAACTCAAATCAAACTTTATTCAAAGTGCATTCAATACACTTTACAATTAAAAAAATAGTTAAAGGTAGACCATTTCCTGGTTGCTAGAATTCTAATAGTTTGCCTAATGTCAGTTTATGTGACAAAACAAGCAGGTAGAGAATCATCTTACCTTCAAAACCGCTGTGAAATATATTTTCCATAACCAAATATATTGTATTTTCAGATGTTTGAAGCTGGTGTAGAGAACCGAAAGTAAAAGACGCAAAAACTAAATTAAAAACAGGAAGCATAGAAATAGCACACATAGAACAGATCTAGCGCTTCTTAGAATTGCTTTCAATGAGAATGACATATCTATAACTCACATTTACATTTACATTTACATTTACATCATTTAGCAGACGCTCTTATCCAGAGCGACTTACAAATTGGTGCATTCACCTTATAGCCAGTGGGATAACCACTTTACAATATATTTTTTTGTTTCTTTCTTTGGGGTGGGGTAAGGGGGGGTAGGAGGATTACTTTAACCTATCCCAGGTATTCCTTAAAGAGGTGGGGTTTCAAATGTCTCCGGAAGGTGGTGAGTGACTCCGCTGTCCTGGCGTTGTGAGGGAGCTTGTTCCACCATTGGGGTGCCAGAGCAGCGAACAGTTTTGACTGGGCTGAGCGGGAACTGTGCTTCTGCAGAGGTAGGGGGGCCAGCAGGCCAGAGGTGGATGAACGCAATGCCCTCGTTTGGGTGTAGGGACTGATCAGAGCCTGAAGGTACGGAGGTGCCGTTCTCCTCACAGCTCCGTAGGCAAGCACCATGGTCTTGTAGCAGATGCGAGCTTCAACTGGAAGCCAGTGGAGTGTGCGGAGGAGCGGGGTGATGTGAGAGAACTTGGGAAAGTTGAACACCAGACGGGCTGCGGCATTCTGGATGAGTTGTAGGGGTTTAATGACACAGGCAGGGAGCCCAGCCAACAGCGAGTTGCAGTAATCCAGACGGGAGATGACAAGTGCCTGGATTAGGACCTGTGCCGCTTCCTGTGTAAGGCAGGGTCGTACTCTCCGAATGTTGTAGAGCATGAACCTACAGGATCGGGTCACCGCCTTGATGTTAGCGGAGAACGACAGGGTGTTGTCCAGGGTCACGCCAAGGCTCTTTGCACTCTGGGAGGAGGACACAACGGAGTTGTCAACCGTGATGGCGAGATCATGGAACGGGCAGTCCTTCCCCGGGAGGAAGAGCAGCTCCGTCTTGCCGAGGTTCAGCTTGAGGTGGTGATCCGTCATCCACACTGATATGTCTGCCAGACATGCAGAGATGCGATTCGCCACCTGGTTATCAGAAGGGGGAAAGGAGAAGATTAGTTGTGTGTCGTCTGCGTAGCAATGATAGGAGAGGCCATGTGAGAATATGACAGAGCCAAGTGACTTGTTGTATAGCGAGAATAGGAGAGGGCCTAGAACTGAGCCCTGGGGGACACCAGTGGTGAGAGCACGTGGTGCGGAGACAGATTCTCGCCACGCCACTTGGTAGGAGCGACCTGTCAGGTAGGACGCAATCCAAGAGTGAGCCGCGCCGGAGATGCCCAACTCGGAGAGGGTGGAGAGGAGGATCTGATGGTTCACAGTATCACAGTATTCACATTTCTATGTGAATTTGGTCGGGTCAGCCTAAAAGTTCCATATTGCAACTTTCAAATGTGACAGGTGGACTTACTGCAGCTTTCTGTTGTAACACCACCAACCTTGTAACTACCCATCTGACTGGCTCTGTAATGCAGTGTTGGGAAAGGTACTTTATTGTATACTGGAGCCTGTAAAAAACTGTCTGAAGTCTTCTGTCACCATTTGAATGTCCTGTACGATGTAACTGCAATGATGAGATAGATGTTCTTCTTCTTTGTTTTTATGTAACTACAATGATGAGATAGATGTTCTTCTTCTTTGTTTTTATGTAACTACAATGATGAGATAGATGCTCTTCTTCTTTGTTTTTTATGTAACTACAATGATGAGATAGATGTTCTTCTTCTTTGTTTTTATGTTGTATTATCTCTCTGTCATACTGTGTTCAACCCTGTTGGATCTTGACTAGCCATCTTGTTTCAAGAGGACCACAATGGAAATAAGTCCCAGACTTTATCCACCATGATTCTACTCATGTGCATGTATGGCTTTTTCAAGTTTTATGTGTGCTTGTTTTTGTAAATGGTCAAATTAATAAACAAAAAAACAAAGTAACCACTACCAACCTTGTAACTACCCATCTGACTGGTTGTGTACTGTAGTGTTGTAACCACTACTAACCTTGTAACTACCCATCTGACTGGTTGTGTACTGTAGTGTTGTAACCACTACTAACCTTGTAACTACCCATCTGACTGGTCGTGTATTGCAATGTTGTTGACAGTGAACCTCTGCCTGTGTGTACCTTACCTTGTTTTGTGAACTCTGTACCGTCCCTGACAGAGACAGTTAGTTGCACTAGATAAAAACATCTGCCTGGTAAAGAGACACAGGCTTATTAACACACACTTCAGTGGAGAATGAAGGCCTATAATGGCACAGCATCGGAACACAGCAGAGAGATAAAAACTCTCCAGTTTATAGAGAGACCAACCTGAGAGTTTGTCACAAACACGGATGCCTTAAAGCCGTTTAATATGCCCCTACTTCCTGTCGCAACCCACTGGGCACAGACGTCATCGCAACGTTTAGTTTTGATTTACATTTGGTTGAGTTGTCAACTAACCGTGAATTCAATGTAAAATAAAATAAAAATGTCAGCATGTCATTGGATTTAGGTTAAAGTCCCTTACGTTGATGACTTTTTGCAAATCCAATCAACGTCATTGCATTGGATTTTTTGGTTGAAATGACGTGGAAATAATGTTGATTGAACCAGTTTTTGCCCAGTGGGAAGGTGTTAATGAGGAGTCTGGGTTGACCTGTACATCACAGCTGTTAATGAGCAGTCTGGGTTGACCTGTACATGACAGCTGTTAATGAGGAGTCTGGATTGCCCTGTACATGACAGCTGTTAATGAGGATTCTGGGTTGACCTGTACATGACAGCTGTTAATGAGCAGTCTGGATTGACCTGTACATCACAGCTGTTAATGAGCAGTCTGGGTTGACCTGTACATCACAGCTGTTAATGAGCAGTCTGGGTTGACCTGTACATGACAGCTGTTAATGAGGAGTCTGTGTTGACCTGTACATCACAGCTGTTAATGAGCAGTCTGGGTTGACCTGTACATCACAGCTGTTAATGAGCAGTCTGGGTTGACCTGCACATGACAGCTGTTAATGAGGAGTCTGGGTTGACCTGTACATGACAGCTGTTAATGAGTAGTCTGGGTTGACCTGTACATGACAGCTGTTAATGAGGAGTCTGGGTTGACCTGTACATGACAGCTGTTAATGAGCAGTCTGGGTTGACCTGTACATCACAGCTGTTAATGAGCAGTCTGGGTTGACCTGTACATCCCCCAAACTAAAAGACTGCTATGTTGTATGAATATGCTTTAATGTTGCATAATTTAACAAGACGTTATTTACCTCTAGGCCAGACTTGCAAGGAAACCAGAAGTACTTTAGAGCAACAAGAGAGAGAGCGAGAGAGAGAGCAAGAGAGAGAGAGAGAGAAAAGAGAGTGAGAGAGTGAGAGAGAGTGAGAGAGAAGGAGAGAGAGTGAGAGAGAAGGAGAGAGAGAGAGAGAGAAGGAGAGAGAGAGAGAGAGAGAGAGAGAGAGAGAGAGAGAGAGAGAGAGAGAGAGAGAGAGAGAGAGAGAGAGAGAGAGAGAGAGAGAGAGAGAGAGAGAGAGAGAGAGAGAGAGAGAGAGAGAGAGAAAGAGAAAGAGAGAGAGAGAGACCACATGAGAAGAAGAATGTTGTTAATGCAGAACCCTGTCAACTGATACAGTGGGGGGGAAAAAAATATTTAGTCAGCCACCAATTGTGCATGTTCTCCCACTTAAAAAGATGAGAGAGGCCTGTAATTTTCATCATAGGTACACGTCAACTATGACAGACAAAATGAGAAAAAGAAATCCAGAAAATCACATTGTAGGATTTTTAATGAATTTATTTGCAGATTATGGTGTAAAATAAGTATTTGGTCAATAACAAAAGTTTCTCAATACTTTGTTATATTCCCTTTGTTGGCAATGACACAGGTCAAACGTTTTCTGTAAGTCTTCACAAGGTTTTCACACACTGTTGCTGGTATTTTGGCCCATTCCTCCATGCAGATCTCCTCTAGAGCAGTGATGTTTTGGGGCTGTCGCTGGGCAACACGGACTTTCAACTCCCTCCAAAGATTTTCTATGGGGTTGAGATCTGGAGACTGGCTAGGCCACTCCAGGACCTTGAAATGCTTCTCACGAAGCCACTCCTTCGTTGCCCGGGCGGTGTGTTTGGGATCATTGTCATGCTGAAAGACCCAGCCACGTTTCATCTTCAATGCCCTTGCTGATGGAAGGAGGTTTTCACTCAAAATCTCACGATACATGGCCCCATTCATTATTTCCTTTACACGGATCAGTCGTCCTGGTCCCTTTGCAGAAAAACAGCCCCAAAGCATGATGTTTCCACCCCCATGCTTCACAGTAGGTATGGTGTTCTTTGGATGCAACTCAGCATTCTTTGTCCTCCAAACACGACGAGTTGAGTTTTTACCAAAAAGTTATATTTTGGTTTCATCTGACCATATGACATTCTCCCAATCCTCTTCTGGATCATCCAAATGCACTCTAGCAAACTTCAGACGGGCCTGGACATGTACTGGCTTAAGCAGGGGGACACGTCTTGCACTGCAGGATTTGAGTCCCTGGCGGCGTAGTGTGTTACTGATGGTAGGCTTTGTTACTTTGGTCCCAGCTCTCTGCAGGTCATTCACTAGGTCCCCCCGTGTGGTTCTGGGATTTTTGCTCACCGTTCTTGTGATCATTTTGACCCCACGGGGTGAGATCTTGCGTGGAGCCCCAGATCGAGGGAGATTATCAGTGGTCTTGTATGTCTTCCATTTCCTAATAATTGCTCCCACAGTTGATTTCTTCAAACCAAGCTGCTTACCTATTGCAGATTCAGTCTTCCCAGCATGGTGCAGGTCTACAATTTAGTTTCTGGTGTCCTTTGACAGCTCTTTGGTCTTGGCCATAGTGGAGTTTGGAGTGTGACTGTTTGAGGTTGTGGACAGGTGTCTTTTATACTGATAACAAGTTCAAACAGGTGCCATTAATACAGGTAATGAGTGGAGGACAGAGGAGCCTCTTAAAGAAGAAGTTACAGGTCTGTGAGAGCCAGAAATCTTGCTTGTTTGTAGGTGACCAAATACTTATTTTCCACCATAATTTGCAAATAAATTCATTAAAAATCCTACAATGTGATTTTCTGGATTTTTCTCTCTCAATTTGTCTGTCATAGTTGACATGTACCTATGATGAAAATTACAGGCCTCTCTCATCTTTTTAAGTGGCAGAACTTGCACAATTGGTGGCTGACTAAATACTTTTTCTCCCCACTGTATATGTACACATCCAGAGCTTCTGGATAGTCTCACAGATACAACACACACACACACCAAAAACCACAGTGAACCAAACCACTGCTCCATTGGCTATTACGATTGGTTGATTCATTTTTGATAAATTATCTAATTGGTTGCTTCGTATTTGCTAATTGGCTGATGGGTTTATGTTACATAAGTTTCTCTGAAACAACCACTTAATATAAGTGTCTGTTATACCTACAGCCCTGTGACTCCAACAAGGTTTATAGGACACTGCCTGTCAGTGTGGAGAGAAGCAGACAGCAGGCTACACAACATACGTGTCCCAAACGTCACTCTTTTGACCAGAACCTTGTGGGCCCTATTTAAAGGTAGTGCACTAGGGAAAGTGTCCGATTGGAAACACAGTATGGTGTTAGATGGCAGATTACAGATTACAGATTACAGATTACAGATTACAGATTACAGAATGAATCGTGAATAATGATGAGTAAGAATAATTAAAATATCATACCCCCAAGACATGCTAACCTCCTCTGTTTTTGTAATGGTGAGAGGTTTGCGTGAGTTTTGTGCGTCTGTAACTTTCTCACTCATCATTATTCACGATTCCTTCAGGATTATCCGTAATCATGGTAGCATTCACATTAATGTAGAAGTGTTTAGAAACATATTATATTCTTATTTACAATAAAAGTGACTCCAAAATGAAATGTAATTATTTTATACTAATACAATTGCTCAGAGAAAGAGATTTTGTTTAACAAGTAATCTTATTTTTTTTCAGTTCAGTTCAAATTTTCAGTTCAAGTTTTATTGTCACATGCACAAGTACAGTGAAATGCTTACCTTGCGAGCTCTACCCAACAATGTAGTAATCAATATCAAAACAGTAGAACTAATACAATTATTATTTTATATATACACTACCATCCAAAGGTTTGGGGTCACTTAGAAATGTCCTTGTTTTCGAAAGAAAAGCAAAAAAAATGATCCATTAAAATAACATCAAATTAATCAGAAATACAGTGTTAATGTTGAAAATGGCTATTGTATCTGGAAACTGCAGATTTTTTATGGAATATATACATAGGCCTACAGAGGCCCATTATCAGCAACCATCAGTCCGATGGCACGTTGCGTTTGCTAATCCAAGTTTATCATTTTAAAAGGCTAATTGATCATTAGAAAACCATTTTGCAATTATGTTAGCACATCTGAAAACTGTTGTGCTGATTAAAGAAGCAATAAAACTGGCCTTCTTGAGACTAGTTGAGTATCTGGAGCATCAGCAATTGTGGGTTCGATTACAGGATCAACATTGCCAGAAACAAAGAACTTTCTTCTGAAACTCGTCAGTCTATTCTTGTTCTGAGAA
>NW_028166631.1:0-22500 GCF_964263955.1 Coregonus lavaretus
CCCTCTCACTACCACTACCCTCTCACTACCCTCTCACTACCACTACCCTCTCACTACCACTACCCTCACACTCCACCCCTACCACTACCCTCTCACTACCACTACCCTCTCACTACCACTACCCTCTCACTACCACTACCTCACTCCACTACCCTCTCACTACCACTACCCTCCTCACTACCACTACCCTCTCACTACCACTACCTCCACTACCCTCTCACTACCACTACCCTCTCACTACCCTACCCCACTACCACTACCCTCTCACTACCACTACCCTCTCACTACCACTACCCTCCACTCCCTCTCACTACCACTACCCTCTCACACCTCACTACCATCTCACTACCACTACCCTCACTACCACTACCCTCCCACTACCCTCTCACTACCTCTCACTACACTACCCTCTCACTACCACTACCCCTCTCACTACCACTACCCTCTCACTACCTCTACCCTACCTCTCACTACCACTACCCTCTCACTACCCCTACCCTCTCACTACCTCACTACCCTCTCACTACCACTACCCTCTCACTACCCTCACTACCTACCTCTCACTACCACTCACTACACTACCCTCTCACTACCCTACCCTCCACTACCACTACCCTCTCACTACCACTACCCTCTCACTACCCCTCACTACCACTACCCTCTCACTACCACTACCCTCTCACTACCACTACCCTCTCACTACCCTCTCACTACCACTACCCTCTCACTACCACTACCCTCTCACTACCACTACCCTCTCACTACCACTACCCTCTCACTACCACTACCCTCTCACTACCACTCCCTCCACTACCACTACCCTCTCACTACCACTACCCTCTCACTACACACCCCTCACTACCACTACCCTCTCACTACCACTACCCTCTCACTACACTACCCTCTCACTACCACTACCCTCTCACTACCCTCTCACTACCCTCTCACTACCACTACCCTCTCACTACCACTACCCTCTCACTACCACTACCCTCTCACTACACTACCCTCTCACTACCACTACCCTCTCACTACCACTACCCTCTCACTACTACTACCCTCTCACTACTACTACCCTCTCACTACCACTACCCTCTCACTACCCTCTCACTACCCTCTCATTACCACTACCCTCTCACTACCACTACCCTCTCACTACCACTACCCTCTCACTACCCTCTCATTACCACTACCCTCTCACTACCACTACCCTCTCACTACCACTACCCTCTCACTACCCTCTCACTACCACTACCCTCTCACTACCACTACCCTCTCACTACCACTACCCTCTCACTACCCTCTCACTACCATCTCACTACCACTACCCTCTCACTACCACTACCCTCTCACTACCCTCTCACTACCACTACCCTCTCACTACCACTACCCTCTCACTACCACTACCCTCTCACTACCCTCACTACCATCTCACTACCACTACCCTCTCACTACACACCCCTCACTACCCTCTCACTACCACTACCCTCTCACTACCACTACCCTCTCACTACACTACCCTCTCACTACCACTACCCTCTCACTACCCTCTCATTACCACTACCCTCTCACTACCACTACCCTCTCACTACCACCCTCTCACTACCCTCTCATACCACTACCCCACTACCCCTCACTACCACTACCCACCAACACACCCTCCACTACCCTCTCACTACCACTACCCTCTCACTACCACTACCCTCTCACTACCACTACCCTCTCACTACTACTACCTCTCACTACCACTACCTCTCACTACCCTCTCACTACCCTCTCACTACCACTACCCTCTCACTACCACTACCCTCTCACTACCACACCCTCTCACTACTACTACCCTCTCACTACCCTCTCACTACCACTACCCTCTCACTACCACTACCCTCTCACTACCCTCTCACTACCACTACCCTCTCACTACCCTCTCACTACCACTACCCTCTCACTACCACTACCCTCTCACTACCACTACCCTCACTACCCTCTCACTACCCTCTCACTACCACTACCCTCTCACTACCCCTCACTACCCTCTCACTACCACTACCCTCTCACTACCACTACCCTCTCACTACCACTACCCTCTCACTACCACTACCCTCTCACTACCACTACCCTCTCACTACCACTACCCTCTCACTACCACTACCCTCTCACTACCACTACCCTCTCACTACCACTACCCTCTCACTACCACTACCCTCTCACTACCACTACCCTCTCACTACCCTCTCACTACCACTACCCTCTCACTACCACTACCCTCTCACTACCACTACCCTCTCACTACCACTACCCTCTCACTACTACTACCCTCTCACTACCACTACCCTCTCACTACCACTACCCTCTCACTATCACTACCCTCTCACTACCCTCTCACTACCACTACCCTCTCACTACCACTACCCTCTCACTACCACTACCCTCTCACTATCACTACCCTCTCACTACCACTACCCTCTCACTACCACTACCCTCTCACTACCACTACCCTCTCACTATCACTACCCTCTCACTACCCTCTCACTACCACTACCCTCTCACTACCACTACCCTCTCACTACCACTACCCTCTCACTACCACTACCCTCTCACTACCACTACCCTCTCACTACCACTACCCTCTCACTACCACTACCCTCTCACTACCACTACCCTCTCACTACCATTACCCTCTCACTATCACTACCCTCTCACTACCCTCTCACTACCACTACCCTCTCACTACCACTACCCTCTCACTACCACTACCCTCTCACTACCACTACCCTCTCACTACCACTACCCTCTCACTACCACTACCCTCTCACTATCACTACCCTCTCACTACCCTCTCACTACCACTACCCTCTCACTACCACTACCCTCTCACTACCACTACCCTCTCACTACCACTACCCTCTCACTACCCTCTCACTACCCTCTCACTACCACTACCCTCTCACTACCACTACCCTCTCACTACCATTACCCTCTCACTACCACTACCCTCTCACTACCACTACCCTCTCACTACCCTCTCACTACCACTACCCTCTCACTACCATTACCCTCTCACTACCACTACCCTCTCACTACCACTACCCTCTCACTACCACTACCCTCTCACTACCACTACCCTCTCACTACTACTACCCTCTCACTACCACTACCCTCTCACTACCACTACCCTCTCACTACCCTCTCACTACCACTACCCTCTCACTACTACTACCCTCTCACTACTACTACCCTCTCACTACCACTACCCTCTCACTACCCTCTCACTACCACTACCCTCTCACTACCACTACCCTCTCACTACCACTACCCTCCACTACCCTCTCACTACCACTACCCTCTCACTACCACTACCCTCTCACTACCACTACCCTCTCACTACCACTACCCTCACACTACCACTACCCTCTCACTACCATTACCCTCTCACTACCACTACCCTCTCACTACCACTACCCTCTCACTACCACTACCCTCTCACTACCACTACCCTCTCACTACCACTACCCTCTCACTACCACTACCCTCTCACTACCACTACCCTCTCACTACCACTACCCTCTCACTACCACTACCCTCTCACTACCACTACCCTCTCACTACTGCTACCCTCTCACTACCACTACCCTCTCACTACCACTACCCTCTCACTACCACTACCCTCTCACTACCACTACCCTCTCACTACCACTACCCTCTCACTACCACTACCCTCACACTACCACTACCCTCTCACTACCATTACCCTCTCACTACCACTACCCTCTCACTACCACTACCCTCTCACTACCACTACCCTCTCACTACCACTACCCTCTCACTTGACTCTCACTACCACTACCCTCTCACTACCGCTACCCTCTCACTACCGCTACCCTCTCACTACCCTCTCACTACCACTACCCTCTCACTACCACTACCCTCTCACTACCACTACCCTCTCACTACCACTACCCTCTCACTACCCTCTCACTACCACTACCCTCTCACTACCACTACCCTCTCACTACCACTACCCTCTCACTACCACTACCCTCTCACTACCACTACCCTCTCACTACCCTCTCACTACCCTCTCACTACCACTACCCTCTCACTACCACTACCCTCTCACTACCCTCTCACTACCACTACCCTCTCATTACCACTACCCTCTCACTACCACTACCCTCTCACTACCCTCTCACTACCACTACCCTCTCACTACCACTACCCTCTCACTACCACTACCCTCTCACTACCACTACCCTCTCACTACCACTACCCTCTCACTACCACTACCCTCTCACTACTACTACCCTCTCACTACCACTACCCTCTCACTACTACTACCCTCTCACTACCCTCTCACTACCACTACCCTCTCACTACCCTCTCACTACCACTACCCTCTCACTACCACTACCCTCTCACTACCACTACCCTCTCACTACCACTACCCTCTCACTACTACTACCCTCTCACTACCACTACCCTCTCACTACTACTACCCTCTCACTACCCTCTCACTACCACTACCCTCTCACTACCCTCTCACTACCACTACCCTCTCACTACCACTACCCTCTCACTACCACTACCCTCTCACTACCACTACCCTCTCACTACCCTCTCACTACCCTCTCACTACCATTACCCTCTCACTACCACTACCCTCTCACTACCACTACCCTCTCACTACCACTACCCTCTCACTACCACTACCCTCTCACTACCACTACCCTCTCACTACCACTACCCTCTCACTACCACTACCCTCTCACTACCACTACCCTCTCACTACCATCTCACTACCACTACCCTCTCACTACCACTACCCTCTCACTACCATCTCACTACCATCTCACTACCACTACCCTCTCACTACCATCTCACTACCATCTCACTACCACTACCTTATCACCTCCCTCAAAATCAAATCAAATTAAATGTTATTTTTCACACGCTAACAGTGAAATACTTACTTACGGTCCCTTCCCAACAATGCAGAGAGACAAGCATTATATTGTTAGATTAAAGGAGGAACTCTGGAAGGCCTAAAACACTCTTCCTCACCTCAAGTTCAACTGTTCAGAGTCAGTTGGAGCGCCGGGGCCCACAGCCTTCATAGGGCTATATAGCCTAATAATAGCCATACCACACCTTCACAAAAGTTTATTAGGGAAATATCATTAAATTAAGTTTTACATCTCACCCTTTTTGGTTTTCCTTTTCCTGGTTTGAGTGCGAGTAGCCCTATATGCCTACTGCTAATCCTATTAGATTGTGGCAAACATAACATTAACTTATACTGAACAAAAATAGAAAACGCAAAATGCAACAATTTTAAAGATTGTATTGAGTTACAGTCAATTTAAATTAATTCATTATTAGGCCCTAATCTATGGATTTCACTTCACATGACTGGGCAGGGTCGCATCTATGGCTGGGCCTGGGAGGGCATAGGCCCATCCACTTGGGAGCCAGGTTCACCCACTGGGTAGCCAGGCCCAGACAATCAGAATATTTTTTGTCCCACAAAAGGGCTTTATTACAGACAGAAATACTCCTCAGCACCCCCGTCCCCCTCCTCATACGATCCCGCAGGTGAAAAAGGCGGATGTGGAGGTCCTGTCTGGTGGACATTCCTGCAGTCAGCATGCCGATTGCACACTCCCTCAAAACATCTGTGGCATTGTGTTGTGTGACAAAATGTCACATTTTAGAGTGGCCTTTCATTGTCCCCAGCACAAGGTGCACCTGTGTAATGATCATGCTGTTTAATCAGCTTCTTGATATGCCACACCTGTCAGGTGGATGGATTATCTTGGCAAAGGAGAAATGCTCCCTAACAGGGATGTAAACAAATGTGTACACAAAATTTGAGATAAATACATTTTTTGTGCGTATGGAAAATTTCTGGGATCTTTTATTTCAGCTCATGAAACATGGGACCAACACTTTACATGTTGCGTTTATATTTTTGTTCAGTATAATTTGGCCAAAGAAAATGGCTCAACAGAATGAAACAAAACAGTTGTTGTAAAGTTAATTTAAATAATTGGTTTAAACCTTCAGAAATTACCATCAAAGGTGAGGGCTTACCATAGGCCTAACCAACAAATGACAGCTATAGGCTAATGCTATTTATTTTACAACAGGCCTATTTATAACCTATATTCAACTAAATATAGCACAACATTAAAAAGACAGTTTGAACTTAATTAAGCCAACAAAAATGTATCAACAAAAATTAAACATTTGTTTTTGTTGTGCATATATAAAGACCTTAGATATACAATAATAATGATTAAACAAATGATAATACATCTGAAAATAAATCAATAAAAGTTAGGAAGTTGCATCGAACCTAAATAGCGAGTTGCACACAGTCTCTTCTTATCTTTGTCCACTAAAATGTGTCCCCGAGGACATTCCCCTTGTCGGCTTCTTTACACTACACTCTTTCTCCTCTTCACTTTCCTTTTACTTCCGTGAACAGTTGTCTAGGCCAAGGCTCCTCTCTCTCACTCTCCCTCCTCAGCAGCAGGCGCACGTGACGTGAGCAGCCGGAACCAGTTTCAGCTGGACGTAAAGCTATGCGTTTTATTGAGCTGTAATTGGCTGACACAGATAACAAGCTCAGCAGTTCTCAACACCTCACACATTAAATGAACAGAGGACGGGGTCCAGTCAGTAAATCTAGTTTTAATTGCACATGCCCGAGACTCGTGGCAATTATATCAGACCCGACCCAGATCAGAGACAAAAGTCAGAATTTAGGACCCGGGTCGGAACTGGAATTATGGGACAGTTGGACCTGTGAAGTCCCCTAGCTTGAGGTGCCAAACCACATATAATAAATACCAAGCCTGTTAAGGAACCATGTGGTGGTGTGTGTGTGTGTGTGTGTGTCTGTCTGTCTGTGTGTGTGGTTGGGGGGCGTGAGCATGATAGAAAGAGGGAATGGGGGAAGGGTTTTAGGCAACAGAGGAGGAGGAGGAGGGAGGAGTGGGGGTGGAAGAGAAGCTGCCAGTGGAGGCAGGCTGGCAGGGAGACAGAAAGACAGGGAGGGAGACAGGAAAACAGGAAGACAGGGAGGGAGACAGGAAAACAGGAAGACAGGGAGGGAGACAGGGATGGAGACAGGAAGACAGGGATGGAGACAGGGAGACAGGGAGGGAGACAGGGATGGCGACAGGAAGACAGGGAGGGAGACAGGGATGGAGACAGAAAGACAGGGAGGGAGACAGGAAAACAGGAAGACAGGGAGGGAGACAGGGATGGACAGAAAGACAGGGAGGGAGACAGGGATGGAGACAGGAAGACAGGCAGGAAAACAGGAAGACAGGGAGGGAGACAGGAAAACAGGAAGACAGGGAGGGAGACAGGGAGGGAGACAGGAAAACAGGAAGACAGGGAGGGAGACAGGGATGGAGACAGGAAGACAGGGAGGGAGACAGGAAAACAGGAAGACAGGGAGGGAGACATGAAGACAGGGAGGGAGACAGGGATGGAGACAGGAAGACAGGGAGGGAGACAGGGATGGAGACAGGAAGACAGGGAGGGAGACAGGGATGGAGACAGGAAGACAGGGAGGGAGACAGGGATGGAGACAGGAAGACAGGGAGGGAGACAGGAAAACAGGAAGACAGGGAGGGAGACAGGGATGGAGACAGGAAGACAGGGGGGGGAGACAGGGATGGAGACAGGAAGACAGGGAGGGAGACAGGGATGGAGACAGGAAGACAGGGGGGGAGACAGGGATGGAGACAGGAAGACAGGGAGGGAGACAGGGATGGAGACAGGAAGACAGGGGGGGAGACAGGGATGGAGACAGGAAGACAGGGAGGGAGACAGGGATGGAGACAGGAAGACAGGGAGGGAGACAGGGATGGAGACAGGAAGACAGGGAGGGAGACAGGGATGGAGACAGGAAGACAGGGAGGGAGACAGGGATGGAGACAGGAAGACAGGGAGGGAGACAGGGATGGAGACAGGAAGACAGGGAGGGAGACAGGGATGGAGACAGGAAGACAGGCAGGAAAACAGGAAGACAGGGAGGGAGACAGGAAAACAGGAAGACAGGGAGGGAGACAGGGATGGAGACAGGAAGACAGGGAGGGAGACAGGAAAACAGGAAGACAGGGAGGGAGACAGGGATGGAGACAGGAAGACAGGGAGGGAGACAGGAAAACTGGAAGACAGGGAGGGAGACAGGGATGGAGACAGGAAGACAGGGAGGGAGACAGGTATGGAGACAGGAAGACAGGGATGGAGACAGGGATGGAGACAGGAAGACAGGGAGGGAGACAGGGATGGAGACAGGAAGACAGGGAGGGAGACAGGGATGGAGACAGGAAGACAGGGAGGGAGACAGGAAAACAGGAAGACAGGGAGGGAGACAGGGATGGAGACAGGAAGACAGGGGGGGAGACATGGATGGAGACAGGAAGACAGGGAGGGAGACAGGGATGGAGACAGGAAGACAGGGGGGGGAGACAGGGATGGAGACAGGAAGACAGGGAGGGAGACAGGGATGGAGACAGGAAGACAGGGGGGGAGACAGGGATGGAGACAGGAAGACAGGGAGGGTGACAGGGATGGAGACAGGAAGACAGGGAGGGAGACAGGGATGGAGACAGGAAGACAGGGAGGGAGACAGGGATGGAGACAGGAAGACAGGCATGAAGGCAGGCAGGGAGGGAGACAGGAAGACAGGAAAACAGGGAGGGAGACAGGAAGACAGGAAAACAGGGAGGGAGACAGGAAGACAGGCAGGGAGACAGGCAGACAGGGAGGGAGACAGGAAAACAGGGAGGGAGACAGGGATGGACAGGAAGACAGGCAGGAAGACAGGGAGGGAGGGAGACAGGAAGACGGAGGGAGACAGGGATGGACAGGAAGACAGGAAAACAGGGAGGGAGACAGGAAGACAGGCAGGGAGACAGGCAGACAGGGAGGGTGACAGGAAGACAGGCAGGGAGACAGGCAGACAGGGAGGGAGACAGGAAAACAGGGAGGGAGACAGGGATGGACAGGAAGACAGGCAGGACGACAGGCAGGGAGGGAGACAGGAAGACAGGGAGGGAGACAGGAAGACAGGGAGGCAGACAGGGAGACAGGAAGACAGGGAGGGAGACAGGAAGACAGGGAGGGAGACAGGCAGGGAGGGAGACAGGAAGACAGGGAGGGAGACAGGGAGGGAGACAGGAAGACAGGCAGGGAGAAAGGAAGACAGGGAGACAGGAAGGGAGGGAGACAGGAAGACAGGCAGGGAGGGAGGCAGGGAGGGAGACAAGACAGAGAGGAAGACAGGGAGGCAGGGAGGCAGGGAGACAGGAAGGGAGGGAGGTAGGGAGGGAGGCAGGGATGCAGGCAGGGAGGGAGAGAGGCAGGCAGACATGTAGCAGAGCTGTATGCAGTCTGTTGGGGATTATGACACATTTTGTGCAGCAATAACGGAGAGCCAGGCCAACAGAGTAGTGGGGTGGAGTAGCTCCACATTACCATTCTCCTGTCTGCCTCTCTGCCTCTCCTTTCCTGTGCATAACAAACAGATCTTTGTCCTTGTGTTGCCGGGCAGAGAACAACCAGCAGGCACCTGGAGCATTCAATTCAATTCAATTCAATTCAATTCAATTTAAGGGCTTTATTGGCATGGGAAATGTGTGTTAACATTGCCAAAGCAAGTGAAGTAGATAGTAAACAAAAGTGAAATAAACAATAAATATTAACAGTAAACATTACACTCAGAAGTTTCAAAAGAATAAAGACATTTCAAATGTCATATTATGTCTATATACAGTGTTGTAATGATGTGCAAATAGTTAAAGTACAAATGGGAAAATAAATAAACATAAATATGGGTTGTATTTACAATGGTGTTTGTTCTTCACTGGTTGCCCTTTTCTTGTGGCAACAGGTCAAAAATCTTGCAGCTGTGATGGCACACTGTGGTTTTTCACCCAGTAGATAAGGGAGTTTATCAAAATTGGGTTTGTTTTCGAATTCTTTGTGGATCGCTGTAATCTGAGGGAAATATGTGTCTCTAATATGGTCATACATTTGGCAGGAGGTTAGGAAGTGCAGCTCAGTTTCCACCTCATTTTGTGGGCAGTGTGCACATAGCCTGTCTTCTCTTGAGAGCAAGGTCTGCCTACGGCGGCCTTTCTCAATAGAAAGCCTATGCTCACTGAGTCAGTACATAGTCAAAGTTTTCCTTAAGTGTGGGTCATTCACAGTGGTCAGGTATTCTGCCACTGTGTACTCTCTGTTTAGAGCCAAATAGCATTCTAGTTTGCTCAGTTTTTTTGTTAATTCTTTCCAATGTGTCAAGTAATTCTCTTTTTGTTTTCTCATGATTTGGTTGGGTCTAATTGTGTTGTTGTTGTTGTTGTCCTGGGGCTGTGTGGGGTCTGTTTGTATTTGTGAACAGAGCCCCAGGACCAGCTTGCTTAGGGGACACTTCTCCAAGTTCATCTCTCTTTAGGTGATGGCTTTGTTATGGAAGGTTTGGGGATCGCTTCCTTTTAAGTGGTTATAGAATTTAACGGCTCTTTTCTGGATTTTGATAATTAGCGGGTATCGGCCTAATTCTGCTCTGCATGCATTATTTGGTGTTGTACACTGAGGATATTTTTGCAGAATTCTGCATGGAGAGTCTCAATTTGGTGTTTGTCCCATTTTGTGAATTATTGGTTGGTGAGCGGACCCCAGACCTAGGTATGTATAGTTTTTTGTGTGCTCTAGGGCAACTGTGTCTAGATGGAATTTGTATTTGTGGTCCTGGCAACTGGACCTTTTTTGGAACACCATTATTTTTGTCTTACTGAGATTTACTGTCAGAGCCCAGGTCTGACAGAATCTGTGCAGAAGTTGGATGGGTGGGAGCCTGGGAGGGTGAGACTGTCAGATGGGAAGGGAGACACCTGCTGGTGGCTGGCCTGAAGGACACAGTGTGGATGAAAGGGTTCTGTGCTGTGTTCTGCTGTGGAGGGCACAGTGTGGTTTCAACTGTGTCTCTGTCTGTACCAGGGTGGATGGGTACAGTCTATGTATGTTACCGTGCTATGTTCTGTTCTGTTCTACTCTGCTCTGTTCTGTTCTGTTCTGTTCTGCTCTATTCTGCTCTTCTCTGTTCTGCTCGGCTCTGTTCTGTTACCATAGTGTGTCTGTGTCTGTGTCTGTTACCATGTTGTGTTGTGTCTGTCTCTGACCAAGAACTCTGAGCTATGCCGTGCAGTTGAATGGTTAACCATGCTACCATCCAAGAACTCCGTAGGGCAAAAACCAAAATGTGCACCCAGGGGGAGCCCCAGGACCGAGTTTGGGAAACCCTGCCCTACGGTACTGCCCAGGGACACAGTGATTTATTTGCAAAATGGCGGATTGTTGGCATGCGCCTGTCACAGAGAAATGCAAACACCAGCTGGTTGACAGAGCGCTGGGCCATCTCTATGGGCTTGATGATGTCCTCCTCCCACTGGGCCATCTCTATGGGCTTGTTGATGTCCTCCTCCCGCTGGGCCATCTCTATGGGCTTGTTGATGTCCTCCTCCCACTGTGCCATCTCTATGGGCTTGTTGATGTCCTCCTCCCACTGGGCCATCTCTATGGGCTTGTTGATGTCCTCCTCCCACTGGGCCATCTCTATGGGCTTGTTGATGTCCTCCTCCCACTGGGCCATCTCTATGGGCTTGTTGATGTCCTCCTCCCACTGGAACATCTCTATGGGCTTGATGATGTCCTCCTCCCACTGGGCCATCTCTATGGGCTTGTTGATGTCCTCCTCCCGCTGGCCCATCTCTATGGGCTTGTTGATGTCCTCCTCCCACTGGGCCATCTCTATGGGCTTGTTGATGTCCTCCTCCCGCTGGGCCATCTCTATGGGCTTGTTGATGTCCTCCTCCCGCTGGCCCATCTCTATGGGCTTGTTGATGTCCTCCTCCCACTGGGCCATCTCTATGGGCTTGTTGATGTCCTCCTTTCACTGGGCCATCTCTATGGGCTTGTTGATGTCCTCCTCCCACTGGGCCATCTCTATGGGCTTGATGATGTCCTCCTCCCACTGGGCCATCTCTATGGGCTTGTTGATGTCCTCCTCCCACTGGGCCATCTCTATGGGCTTGATGATGTCCTCCTCCCACTGGGCCATCTCTATGGGCTTGTTGATGTCCTCCTCCCGCTGGGCCATCTCTATGGGCTTGTTGATGTCCTCCTTTCACTGGGCCATCTCTATGGGCTTGTTGATGTCCTCCCCCCACTGGGCCATCTCTATGGGCTTGTTGATGTCCTCCTCCCACTGGGCCATCTCTATGGGCTTGTTGATGTCCTCCTCCCACTGGGCCATCTCTATGGGCTTGTTGATGTCCTCCCCCCACTGGGCCATCTCTATGGGCTTGTTGATGTCCTCCTCCCGCTGGGCCATCTCTATGGGCTTGTTGATGTCCTCCTCCCACTGGGCCATCTCTATGGGCTTGTTGATGTCCTCCTCCCGCTGGGCCATCCAACTCCTCAACTGTGTGATGTCAGAGTAAACCACCATTGTCCCGGGGAACATTCAGATGGACTACCTCCAAATCAGCTCGTGTCTGACGCACCAGGGCTGTCCTCAGGGCTGACCCAGGGCTGTCCTCAGGGCTGACCCAGGGCTGTCCTCAGGGCTGTCCTCAGGCCTGACCCAGGGCTGTCCTCAGGGCTGATCCAGGGCTGTCCACATGGCTGACCCAGGGCTGATCCAGGGCTGTCCACAGGGCTGACCCAGGGCTGTCCTCAGGGCTGTCCTCAGGGCTGACCCAGGGCTGTCCACAGGGCTGACCCAGGGCTGTCCACAGGGCTGACCCAGGGCTGACCCAGGGCTGTCCTCAGGGCTGTCCTCAGGGCTGTCCCAGGGCTGTCCTCTCTGTGTGTTCCAAGTCGTTTCCACCAAGGTGGATGACTGATATATTAATGGTCACACCTCACCTTGGCGAGAGAGAATATTTCAGAACCTATCCATTGAGAACAGCTCATCCATATTTTGCGCTCCTCTAGTCATCTAGCCAGCTACAGTGGGGGAAAAAAGTATTTAGTCAGCCACCAATTGTGCAAGTTCTCCCACTTAAAAAGATGAGAGAGGCCTGTAATTTTCATCATAGGTACACGTCAACTATGACAGACGAATTGAGAATTTATTTTCCAGAAAATCACATTGTAGGATTTTTTATGAATTTATTTGCATATTATGGTGGAAAATAAGTATTTGGTCACCTACAAACAAGCAAGATTTCTGGCTCTCACAGACCTGTAACTTCTTCTTTAAGAGGCTCCTCTGTCCTCCACTCGTTACCTGTATTAATGGCACCTGTTTGAACTTGTTATCAGTATAAAAGACACCTGTCCAGAACCTCAAACAGTCACACTCCAAACTCCACTATGGCCAAGACCAAAGAGCTGTCAAAGGACACCAGAAACAAACTTGTAGACCTGCACCAGGCTGGGAAGACTGAATCTGCAATAGGTAAGCAGCTTGGTTTGAAGAAATCAACTGTGGGAGCAATTATTAGGAAATGGAAGACATACAAGACCACTGATAATCTCCATCGATCTGGGGCTCCATGCAAGATCTCACCCCGTGGGGTCAAAATGATCACAAGAACGGTGAGCAAAAATCCCAGAACCACACAGGGGGACCTAGTGAATGACCTGCAGAGAGCTGGGACCAAAGTAACAAAGCCTACCATCAGTAACACACTACACCGCCAGGGACTCAAATCCTGCAGTGCCAGACGTGTCCCCCTGCTTAAGCCAATACATGTCCAGGCCCGTCTGAAGTTTGCTAGAGTGCATTTGGATGATCCAGAAGAGGATTGGGAGAATGTCATATGGTCAGATGAAACCAAAATAGAACTTTTTGGTAAAAACTCAACTCGTCGTGTTTGGAGGACAAAGAATGCTGAGTTGCATCCAAAGAACACCATACCTACTGTGAAGCATGGGGGTGGAAACATCATACTTTGGGGCTGTTTTTCTGCAAAGGGACCAGGTCGACTGATCCGTGTAAAGGAAATAATTAATGGGGCCATGTATCGTGAGATTTTGAGTGAAAACCTCCTTCCATCAGCAAGGCCATTGAAGATGAAACGTGGCTGGGTCTTTCAGCATGACAATGATCCCAAACACACCGCCCGGGCAACGAAGGAGTGGCTTCGTAAGAAACATTTCAAGGTCCTGGAGTGGCCTAGCCAGTCTCCAGATCTCAACCCCATAGAAAATCTTTGGAGGGAGTTGAAAGTCCGTGTTGCCCAGCGACAGCCCCAAAACATCACTGCTCTAGAGGAGACCTGCATGGAGGAATGGGCCAAAATACCAGCAACAGTGTGTGAAAACCTTGTGAAGACTTACAGAAAACGTTTGACCTGTGTCATTGCCAACAAAGGGTATATAACAAAGTATTGAGAAACTTTTGTTATTAACCAAATACTTATTTTCCACCATAATTTGCAAATAAATTCATAAAAAATCATACAATGTGATTTTCTGGATTTTCTTTTCTCATTTTGTCTGTCATAGTTGACGTGTACCTATGATGAAAATTACAGGCCTCTCTCATCTTTTTAAGTGGGAGAACTTGCACAATTGGTGGCTGACTAAATACTTTTTTCCCCACTGTACATTGTGTAATCTCTCCTGTAGTCATCTAGCCAGCTACATTGTGTAATCTCTCCTGTAGTCATCTAGCCAGCTACATTGTGTAATCTCTCCTGTAGTCGTCTAGCCAGCTACATTGTGTAATCTCTCCTGTAGTCATCCAGCCAGCTACATTGTGTAATCTCTCCTGTAGTCATCTAGCCAGCTACATTGTGTAATCTCTCCTGTAGTCATCTAGCCAGCTACATTGTGTAATCTTTCCTGTAGTCATCCAGCCAGCTGCATTGTGTAATCTCTCCTGTAGTCATCCAGCCAGCTACATTGTGTAATCTCTCCTGTAGTCATCTAGCCAGCTACATTGTGTAATCTCTCCTGTAGTCATCCAGCCAGCTACATTGTGTAATCTCTCCTGTAGTCATCTAGCCAGCTACATTGTGTAAACTCTCCTGTAGTCATCCAGCCAGCTACATTGTGTAATCTATCCTGTAGTCATCTAGCCAGCTACATTGTGTAATCTCTCCTGTAGTCATCTAGCCAGCTACATTGTGTAATCTCTCCTGTAGTCATCCAGCCAGCTACATTGTGTAATCTCTCCTTTAGTCATCTAGCCAGCTACATTGTGTAATCTCTCCTGTAGTCATCTAGCCAGCTACATTGTGTAATCTCTCCTGTAGTCATCTAGCCAGCTACATTGTGTAATCTCTCCTGTAGTCATCCAGCCAGCTACATTGTGTAATCACATAGTAAATATTTTGCTTCAGTCTTTGTTTCCTTGCTCTCACCAACTTCCTTTGATCAATGATCAGTAGGATTATGAGCTGGGATCTTATCAATAAATAAAATGCACAACATTGTGAGGGTTCACAAGGAGATCATGTGTTAAGTTGTATTATAATGTTGTATAATAATATTGCATAATCACCTTCCGGTGTAAAAAAACATGGAAATTAAAAACAAAAAAATATGTTTTAAGTGAGAATAGACATTGGTCTGATGCTGAAAGAGAAAGGAAATTCACATGAGCACCCCAATGCCTATTCCACCCATGCTCTACCAAGGTTTTCCAGCACACCGCTTTGACCTACTACAGTAGCTATGTTAGTATTGTACTTCAAACTATGTGTAGGCAGGTTGCTTAGGATTCAAACCTTCTCCAACAGCCTGATTCATACTCTTCAGAGGGATAATGGATTTTACAGTGCCCTGTTATTAAAATTATGTATACTGGTGTATATATATATATAATAGATGTAGGCCTGTTGTAAATGGGTATTGTTGTTGCGTCACCATACAAGTACAAACATAACTGGGCGGCAGGTAGCTTAGTGGTTAAGAGCATTGTGCCAGTAACCGAAAGGTCACTGGTTCTAATCCCCAAGCCAACTAGGTGACAAATCTGTCTGTGCCCTTGAGCAAGGCACTTAACCCTAATTGCTCCTGTAAGTCGCTCTGGATAAGAGCGTCTGCTAAATGACTAAAATGTAAAATAACTTTAAGCTACCTATTATTTTGACAGAGGTGATGAACTGTCCACTGAGCAGCACAGCAATTAATAAAACAGGACCCATGTTTGAAACACAAGTGGTTCTGAGCTTAATTCAATATTCCACAGGTAAGCTAACAGTTCAATATTACACAGGTAAGCTAACAGTTCAATATTACACAGGTAAGCTAACAGTTCAATATTCCACAGGTAAGCTAACAGTTCAATATTACACAGGTAAGCTAACAGTTCAATATTCCACAGGTAAGCTAACAGTTCAATATTACACAGGTAAGCTAACAGTTCAATATTACACAGGTAAGCTAACAGTTCAATATTACACAGGTAAGCTAACAGTTCAATATTCCACAGGTAAGCTAACAGTTCAATATTACACAGGTAAGCTAACAGTTCAATATTACACAGGTAAGCTAACAGTTCAATATTACACAGGTAAGCTAACAGTTCAATATTACACAGGTAAGCTAACAGTTCAATATTCCACAGGTAAGCTAACAGTTCAATATTACACAGGTAAGCTAACAGTTCAATATTACACAGGTAAGCTAACAGTTCAATATTACACAGGTAAGCTAACAGTTCAATATTCCACAGGTAAGCTAACAGTTCAATATTACACAGGTAAGCTAACAGTTCAATATTACACAGGTAAGCTAACAGTTCAATATTCCACAGGTAAGCTAACAGTTCAATATTACACAGGTAAGCTAACAGTTCAATATTACACAGGTAAGCTAACAGTTCAATATTACACAGGTAAGCTAACAGTTCAATATTACACAGGTAAGCTAACAGTTCAATATTACACAGGTAAGCTAACAGTTCAATATTACACAGGTAAGCTAACAGTTCAATATTACACAGGTAAGCTAACAGTTCAATATTACACAGGTAAGCTAACAGTTCAATATTACACAGGTAAGCTAACAGTTCAATATTACACAGTTAAGCTAACAGTTCAATATTACACAGGTAAGCTAACAGTTCAATATTACACAGGTAAGCTAACAGTTCAATATTACACAGGTAAGCTAACAGTTCAATATTACACAGGTAAGCTAACAGTTCAATATTACACAGGTAAGCTAACAGTTCAATATTACACAGGTAAGCTAACAGTTCAATATTACACAGTTAAGCTAACAGTTCAATATTACACAGGTAAGCTAACAGTTCAATATTACACAGGTAAGCTAACAGTTCAATATTACACAGGTAAGCTAACAGTTCAATATTACACAGGTAAGCTAACAGTTCAATATTACACAGGTAAGCTAACAGTTCAATATTACACAGGTAAGCTAACAGTTCAATATTACACAGGTAAGCTAACAGTTCAATATTACACAGGTAAGCTAACAGTTCAATATTACACAGGTAAGCTAACAGTTCAATATTACACAGGTAAGCTAACAGTTCAATATTACACAGGTAAGCTAACAGTTCAATATTACACAGGTAAGCTAACAGTTCAATATTACACAGGTAAGCTAACAGTTCAATATTACACAGGTAAGCTAACAGTTCAATATTACACAGGTAAGCTAACAGTTCAATATTACACAGGTAAGCTAACAGTTCAATATTACACAGGTAAGCTAACAGTTCAATATTACACAGGTAAGCTAACAGTTCAATATTACACAGGTAAGCTAACAGTTCAATATTACACAGGTAAGCTAACAGTTCAATATTACACAGGTAAGCTAACAGTTCAATATTACACAGGTAAGCTAACAGTTCAATATTACACAGGTAAGCTAACAGTTCAATATTACACAGGTAAGCTAACAGTTCAATATTACACAGGTAAGCTAACAGTTCAATATTCCACAGGTAAGCTAACAGTTCAATATTACACAGGTAAGCTAACAGTTCAATATTACACAGGTAAGCTAACAGTTCAATATTACACAGGTAAGCTAACAGTTCAATATTACACAGGTAAGCTAACAGTTCAATATTACACAGGTAAGCTAACAGTTCAATATTACACAGGTAAGCTAACAGTTCAATATTACACAGGTAAGCTAACAGTTACAGAAATCAGTAACGCAGCCAGGCTCTATCTGAGCTACTGTGTCCAACACACCACCACCACCTGTTGTTATGCTGGGCTAATTATTACTGTGGTGTGTGAAGAATCCAATACGTTACATTGTATGCGGTACAAATCACAGTGGGAGCACCTCCTAAGTGTATGAATCAGGCTGTCGGAGAAGGTTTGAATCCTAAGCAACCTGCCTACACATAGTTTGAAGTTCAATAGGACCAACATAGCTACTGTAGTAGGTCAAAGCTGTGTGCTGGAAAACCTTGGTAGAGCATGGGTGGAATAGGCATTGGGGTGCTCATGTGAATTTCCATTATTTTTCGGCTTCAGACCTATGCCTATTCTCACTTAAAACATATATAAATATATATATATATATATATATATATATATATATATATATATATATATATATACTTTTTTTTTTTTTATAAAGATTTTTAATTGTGTCAATATGTTGTGGATATTGTAGAAAAATCCTCACAGCCGTTTTTCATACTAAAAGGTGAAGTGGAACTTGATGCGCATCATGAACAGTAGGCGACAGGCAATATGTTACTCCACCCTGTGAGTCATAGAAATTACAAGTCTTGCGTTCGGGGCTTTCCAGCAGGCTTGGTGGTTTTTATGTTCGGGGCTTTCCGGTGTCATGAGGTGAGGTGTATGTGTGGTGGAAGTCAGGCGCAGGACACCGAGGCTCAGTCCAACAGAGTTTACTCAAAATTTCCAAAAGGAAACGGAAAACAAACGACCTCAAACAACAAGAGGCGAGCATTTACGCAACATGCGTAAAACACAAAAAATGCAAACAAGAAACAAAACACGCAGCACAACGACAGGCGAACAACAACACACAATCCTACCAAGCAAAAGGACGGAACTTATAGGACAGGTGATGAATACACAATAGGACACAGGTGTGACAGACAGACAAAAGCAATCACACACAGAAACATAGATCGGTGGCAGCTAGTACTCCGGGGACGGCGACCGCCGACGCCTGCTCGTACCAGGAGGGGGAGCAGCCTCGGCAGAATCCGTGACAGTACCCCCCCCTTGACGCGCGGCTCCAGCCGTGCGCCGACCCCGGCCTCGGGGACGGCCAGGAGGACGCGGACCCGGGCGCGTGGGATGCCCACGGTGGAAATCAGTCAGGAGGGATGGATCGAGGATGTCCCTCCTGGGCACCCAGCACCGTTCCTCCGGACCGTACCCCTCCCACTCCACGAGATACTGGAGACCACTCATCCGGCGCCTCGAGTCCAAGATGGTCCGGACTCTGTACGCCGGGGCCCCCTCGATGTCCAAAGGGGGCGGAGGGGTCTCTCCTATCTCATTCTCCTGGAGTGGACCAGCTACCACCGGCCTGAGAAGAGACACATGGAACGAGGGGTTAATATTTTTGTACTCTATAGGCAGTTGTAACCTGTAACACACCTCGTTCAACCTTCTCAGGACTTTAAAGGGCCCCACAAACCGCCGACCCAGCTTCCGGCAGGGCAGGCGGAGGGGCAGGTTTCGAGTCGAGAGCCAGACTCGATCTCCCGGTGCGTACACCGGCCCCTCACTGCGGTGGCGATCGGCGCTCGCCTTTTGTTGACGGATGGCACGCTGCAGATGGACATGGGCAGCGTCCCACGTCTCCTCCGAGCGCCGAATCCACTCGTCCACCGCAGGGGCCTCGGTCTGGCTCTCGTGCCACGGTGCCAGGACCGGCTGATACCCTAAAATACACTGGAAAGGTGTTAATCCGGTGGAGGAGTGGCGGAGAGAGTTCTGGGCCATCTCTGCCCAGGGGATATACCTCGACCACTCCTCCGGCCGGTCCCGGCAATAGGACCTCAAAAACCTACCCACATCCTGGTTCACACGTTCAACCTGCCCATTGCTCTCTGGGTGGTACCCCGAGGTAAGGCTAACCGAGACCCCCAGGCGTTCCATGAAAGCCCCCCAGACTCTGGAGGTGAACTGGGGACCTCGGTCGGTCTGTAGGGCAGTAGGGAGACCCGGCAGTGGGAGGAGACGACAGGCCTTAGAAAACCGATCCACAACGACCAAAATGGTGGTATTACCCTGGGAAGGGGGTAGATCGGTCACAAAATCTACCGAGAGGTGGGACCATGGTCGTTGTGGAACGGGCAGAGGATGTAACTTACCTCTGGGCAAATGTCTAGGTGCCTTACACTGGGCACATACCGAGCAGGAGGAGACATAAACCCTCACATCCCTGGCTAACGTTGGCCACCAGTATTTTACGCTAAGGCAGTGCACCGTCCGACCAATACCAGGATGTCCAGAGGAGGGTGATGTATGAGCCCAAGAAATAAGCCGATCACGAACCTCGAGCGGAACGTACGTCCGCCCCACAGGACACTCGGGGGGAGTAGGGTCGGTACGCAGCGCCCGCTCGATTTCCGCATCGACCTCCCATACTACCGGAGCCACCAGACAAGACTCCGGCAGTATGGAAATAGGCTCAATGGACCTCTCCTCTGTGTCATACTGCCGGGACAGGGCGTCTGCCTTACCGTTCTGGGACCCAGGGATGTATGTGATCTTAAAAACAAACCGGGTCAGGAACATGTTCCACCTAGCCTGACGAGGGTTCAATCTCCTAGCTGCCCGGATGTACTCCAGGTTACGGTGATCAGTCAGAATGAGGAAAGGGTGTTGAGCCCCCTCAAGCCAATGCCTCCACACCTTTAGGGCCTGGACTACAGCTAACAGCTCCCTGTCCCCAACGTCATAATTGCGCTCCGCCGAGCTGAGCTTCTTAGAGTAGAATGCACAGGGGCGGAGCTTAGGTGGCGTGCCGAACCGTTGTGACAGGACTGCCCCAATACCGGTCTCGGACGCGTCCACCTCTACTTGGAAAGGCAAAGAGGGATCCGGATGCGCCAGCACCGGGGCCGAGGCGAACAGGTTCTTCAGTTTGACAAATGCCCTGTCCGCCTCAGCTGACCACTGCAAGCGCACCGGACCCCCCTTTAGCAGGGACGTAATGGGAACTGCAACCTGTCCAAAGCCCCGGATAAACCTCCGGTAGTAATTAGCAAAACCCAAGAACCGCTGCACCTCTTTTACGGTGGTTGGAGTTTGCCAATTACGCACAGCCGATACCCGATCTACCTCTATCTCCACGCCAGACGCGGACAACCGATAACCCAAAAAGGAGACGGACTCCTGGAAGAACAGGCATTTCTCTGCCTTGACATACAAGTCATGCTCCAACAGTCGTCTCAATACTCGGCGCACCTGGGCTACATGCTCGGCTCGTGTAGAAGAGTACACCAGGATGTCGTCGATGTAAACTACTACACCCTGCCCATGCATGTCCCGGAAAATCTCGTCAACAAAGGATTGGAAGACTGAAGGAGCATTCATTAACCCGTATGGCATGACGAGATACTCGTAATGACCCGAGGTGGTACTAAATGCTGTCTTCCATTCATCCCCCCCCTTAATGCGCACCAGATTGTACGCGCTCCTGAGATCTAACTTTGTGAAGAATCTTGCTCCGCGTAATGATTCCGTCATCGTCGCAATCAGTGGCAGTGGGTAGCTGTATTTAACTGTAATCTGATTGAGACTACGATAATCAATACACGGGCGCAATCCCCCGTCCTTCTTCTTCACAAAGAAGAAACTCGAGGAGACTGGGGAAATAGAGGGCCGTATGTATCCCTGTGCCAAGGACTCGGCTATGTATGTCTCCATAGCCGCTGTCTCCTCTTGAGACAGGGGATACACATGACTCCTGGGAAGAGCTGCTCCAGTCTGGATATTTATCGCACAGTCCCCCTGTCTATGAGGAGGTAGCCTTGCTGCCCTCGATTTACTAAAGACCAGTGCTAAATCCTCATACTCGGGGGGAATGCGCAGTGCGGGCACTTGGTTCGGACTCTCTACCGAGGTCGCCCCTATGGAAACACCTAGACATCTCCCTACACACTGGGCAGACCACTCCATAAGAGCCCTCTGTTGCCACGCTATGGTAGGATCGTGGGTACTTAACCAGGGAAGCCCCAACACCACTGGGTACGCAGGAGAGTCAATCAGATAGAACTGAATGATCTCCTCATGACCCCCCTGCGTAGTCATCGTCAGCGGTGCTGTGACATCCCTGATCAGACCCGACCCCAACGGCCGCCTGTCTAATGCATGGACAGGGAATGGAACTTCTACCGGCCGAAGGGGAATTCCTAACCTAGCACAAAATTTACGATCAATAAAGTTCCCAGCTGCGCCTGAATCTACTAGCGCCTTATGCTGGGAATGAGGTGCCACCTGTGGAAAACGCACAGGAATACTCATGTGACCAACAGAG
>NW_028166631.1:27500-47500 GCF_964263955.1 Coregonus lavaretus
ACAGAGCCCCAGGACCAGCTTGCTTAGGGGACTCTTCTCCAAGTTCATATCTCTGTAGGTGAAGGCTTTGTTATGGAAGGTTTGGGAATCACTTCCTTTTAAGTGGTTATAGAATTTAACGGCTCTTTTCTGGATTTTGATAATTAGTATTGGCCTAATTCTGCTCTGCATGCATTATTTGGTGTTTTTCGTTGTACACTGAGGATATTTTTGCAGAATTCTACATGCAGTCTCAATTTGGTGTTAGTCCCATTTTGTAAATTCTTGGTTGGTGAGCGGACCCCAGACCTCACAACCATAAAGGGCAATGGGTTATATAACTGATTCAAGTATTTTTAGCCAGATCCTAATTGGTATGTCGAATTTAATGTTCCTTTTGATGGCATAGAAGGCCCTTCTTGCCTTGTCTCTCAGATCGTTCACAGCTTTGTGGAAGTTACCTGTGGCGCTGATGTTTAGGCCGAGGTATGTATAGTTTTTTGTGTGCTCTAGGGCAACGGTGTCTAGATGGATTTTGTATTTGTGGTCCTGCTAACTGGACCTTTTTTGGAACACTATTATTTTTGTCTTACTGAGATTTACTGTCAGGGCCCAGGTATGACATAATCTGTGCAGAAGATCTAGGCGCTGCTGTAGGCCCTCCTTGGTTGGTGACAGAAGCACCAGATCATCAGCAAACAGAAGACATTTGACTTCAGATTCTAGTAGGGTGAGGCCGGGTGCTGCAGACTGTTCTAGTGCCCTCGCCAATTCGTTGATATATATGTTGAAGAGGGTGGGGCTTATACTGCATCCCTGTCTCAACCCACGGCCCTGTGGAAATAAATGTTTGTGTTTTTTGCCTATTTTAATCACACACTTGTTGTTTGAGGACATGGATTTTATAATGTCGTATGTTTTTCCACCAACCCACTTTCCATCCATTTGTATAGCAGACCCTCATGCCAAATTGAGTCAATAGCTCTTTTGAAATCAACAAAGCATGAGAAGGTTTTGCCTTTGTTTTGGTTTGTTTGTTTGTCAATTAGGGTGTGCAGGGTGAATATGTGGTCTGTCGTACGGTAATTTGGTAAAAAGCCAATTTGACATTTGCTCAGTACATTGTTTTCACTGAGGAAATTAACAAGTTAATGATTATGCAAAGGATTTTCCCAAGGTTGCTGTTGACGCATATCCCACGGTAGTTATTGGGATCAAATTTATCTCCACTTTTGTGGATTGGGATGATCAGTCCTTGGTTCCAAATATTGGGGAAGATGCCAGAGATAAGGATGATGTAAAAGAGTTTAGGTATAGCCAATTGGAATTTGTTGTCTGTATATTTTATCATTTCATTGAGGATACTATCAACACCACAGGCCTTTTTGGGTTGGAGGGTTTGTATTTTGTTCTGTAGTTCATTCAATATAATTGGAGAATCCAGTGGGTTCTGGTAGTCTTTAATAGTTGATTCTAAGATTTGCATTTGATCATGTATATTTTTTGCTGTTTGTTCTTTGTTATAGGGCCAAAAATATTGGAGAAGTGGTTTACCCATACATCTCCATTTTGGATAGATAGCTCTTCGTGTTGTTGTTTGTTTAGTGTTTTCCAATTTTCCCAGAAGTGGTTCGAGTCTATGGATTCTTCAATTACATTGAGCTGATTTCTGACATGCTGTTCCTCCTTTTTCCGTAGTGTATTTCTGTATTGTTTTAGTGATTCACCATAGTGAAGGAATAGGCTCAGGTTTTCTGTGTCTCTATGTTTTTGGTTGGATAGGTTTCTCAATTCCTTTCTTAGGTTTTTGCATTCTTCATCAAACCATTTATCACTGTTATTACTTTTCTTTGGTTTTCTGTTAGAGATTATTAGACTATTACAGTGGAACATTTTGTCCAGGAAGTTGTCTAAAAGGGATTGAATTTGTTGTTGCCTAATTGTTTTTTGGTAGGTTTCGACACTACTTTCCTTCCATCTACAGTCGTGGTCAAAAGTTGAGAATAACACAAGTATTGATCTTCACAAAGTTCGCTGCTTCAGTGTTTTTACATATTTTTTTCAGATGTTACTATGGTATACTGAAATATAATTACAAGCATTCCATAAGTGGCAAAGGTTTTTATTGACAATTACATTAAGTTTATGCAAAGAGTCAATATTTGCAGTGTTGACCCTTCTTTTTCAAGACCTCTGCAATCCGCCCTGGCATGCTGTCAATTAACTTCTGGGCCACATCCTGAATGATGGCAGCCCATTCTTGCATTATCAATGCTTGGAGTTTGTCAGAATTTGTGGGTTTTTGTTTGTCCACCCGCCTCTTGAGGTGATTAACAAGTTCTCAATGGGATTAAGGTCTGGGGAGTTTCCTGGCCATGGATCCAAAATTTCGATGTTTTGTTCCCCAAGCCACTTAGTTATCACTTTTGCCTTATGGCAAGGTGCTCCATCGTGCTGGAAAAGGCATTGTTCGTCACCAAACTGTTCTTGGATGGTTGGGAGAAGTTGCTCTCTGAGGATATGTTGGTACCATTCTTTATTCATGGATGTGTTCTTAAGCAAAATTGTGAGTGAGCCCACTCCCTTGGCTGAGAAGCAACCCCACACATTAATGGTCTCAGGATGCTTTACTGTTGGCATGACACAGGACTGATGGTAGCGCTCACCTTGTCTTCTCCGGACAAGCTTTTTTCTGGCTGCCCCAAACAATCGGAAAGGGGATTCATCAGAGAAAATGACTTTACCCCAGTCCTCAGCAGTCCAATCCCTGTACCTTTTGCAGAATATCAGTCTGTCCCTGATGTCTTTCCTGGACAGAAGTGGCTTCCTCGCTTCCTCGAGCATGCTCTGCACTGGGGGTGCCCCGATCCCGCAGCTAAATCAACTTAAGGAGACGGTCCTGGCACTTGCTTGACTTTCTTGGGCGCCCTGAAGCCTTCTTCACAACAATTGAACCTCTCTCCTTGAAGTTCTTGATGATCCGATAAATGGTTGATTTAGGTGCAATCTTACTAGCAGCAATATCCTTGCCTGTGAAGGCCTTTTTGTGCAAATCAATGATGACGGCACATGTTTCCTTGCAGGTAACCATGGTTAACAGAGGAAGAACAATGATTTCAAGCACCACCCTCCTTTGAAAGCTTCCAGTCTGTTATTCTAACTCAATCAGCGTGACAGAGTGATCTCCAGCCTTGTCCTCGTCAACACTATCACTTGTGTTAACGAGAGAATCACTGACATGATGTCAGATGGTCCTTTTGTGGCAGGGCTGAAATGCAATGGAACATTTTTTTGGGGGGGATTAAGTTCATTTTCATGGCAAAGAGGGACTTTTGCAATTAATTGCAATTCATCTGATCACTCTTCATGACATTCTGGAGTATATGCAAATTGCCATCATAAAAACTGAGACAGCAGACTTTGTGAAAATTAATATTTGTGTCATTCTCAAAACTTTTGACCACGACTGTACTGCCAAGAGATGAGCTATAGGTGTACCTACCATAGGAGTCCCCTCGAAGCCAATTGACAGCATGTCTAGAATGAATTGAATTTGTTGTTGCCTAATTGTTTTTTGGTAGGTTTCCACACTACTTTCCTTCCAGCTATAGAATTTCTTAATATTATTCAGTTCCTTTGGCTTTGATGCCTCATGATTGAGTATTGCTCTGTTCAAGTAGACTGTAATTTTGCTCTGATCTGATAGTGGTGTCAGTAGGCTGACTGTGAACGCTCTGAGAGACTCTGGGTTTAGGTCAGTGATAAAGTAGTCTACAGTACTACTGCCAAGAGATGAGCTATAGGTGTACCTACCATAGGAGTCCCCTCGAAGCCTACCATTGACTATGTACATACCCAGCGTGCGACAGAGCTGCAGGAGTTGTGACCCGTTTTTGTTGGTTATGTTGTCGTAGTTGTGCCTAGGGGGGCATATGGGGGAGGGAATGCTGTCACCTCCAGGTAGGTGTTTGTCCCCCTGTGTGCTGAGGGTGTCAGGTTCTTGTCCAGTTCTGGCATTTAGGTCACCACAGACTAGTACATGTCCCTGGGTTTGGAAATGATTGATTTCCCCCACCAGGATGGAGAAGCGGTCTTCATTAAAGTATGGGGATTCTAGTGGGGGGGATATACAGTGAGGGGAAAAAAGTATTTGATCCCCTGCTAATTTTGTACGTTTGCCCACTTACAAAGAAATTATCAGTCTATAATTTTAATGGTAGGTTTATTTGAACAGTGAGAGACAGAATAACAACAAAGAAATCCAGAAAAACGCATGTCAAAAATTTTATAAATTGATTTGCATTTTAATGAGGGAAATAAGTATTTGACCCCCTCTCAATCAGAAAGATTTCTGGCTCCCAGGTGTCTTTTATACAGGTAACAAGCTGAGATTAGGAGCACACTTTTAAAGGGAGTGCTCCTAATCTCAGTTTGTTACCTGTATAAAAGACACCTGTCCACAGAAGCAATCAATCAATCAGATTCCAAACTCTCCACCATGGCCAAGACCAAAGAGCTCTCCAAGGATGTCAGGGACAAGATTGTAGACCTACACAAGGCTGGAATGGTCTACAAGACGATCGCCAAGCAGCTTGGTGAGAAGGTGACAACAGTTGGTGCGATTATTCGCAAATGGAAGAAACACAAAATAACTGTCAATCTCCCTCGGCCTGGGGCTCCATGCAAGATCTCACCTCGTGGAGTTGCAATGATCATGAGAACGGTGAGGAATCAGCCCAGAACTACACGGGAGGATCTTGTCAATGATCTCAAGGCAGCTGGGACCGTAGTCACCAAGAAAACAATTGGTAACACACTACGCCGTGAAGGACTGAAATCCTGCAGCGCCCGCAAGGTCCCCCTGCTCAAGAAAGCACATATACAGGCCCGTCTGAAGTTTGCCAATGAACATCTGAATGATTCAGAGGAGAACTGGGTGAAAGTGTTGTGGTCAGATGAGACCAAAATCTAGCTCTTTGGCATCAACTCAACTCGCCGTGTTTGGAGGAGGAGGAATGCTGCCTATGACCCCAAGAACACCATCCCCACCGTCAAACATGGAGGTGGAAACATTATGCTTTGGGGGTGTTTTTCTGCTAAGGGGACAGGACAACTTCACCGCATCAAAGGGACGATGGACTGGGCCATGTACCGTCAAATCTTGGTTGAGAACCTCCTTCCCTCAGCCAGGGCATTGAAAATGGGTTGTGATGGGTATTCCAGCATGACAATGACCCAAAACACACGCCAAGGCAACAAAGGAGTGGCTCAAGAAGAAGCACATTAAGGTCCTGGAGTGGCCTAGCCAGTCTCCAGACCTTAATCCCATAGAAAATATGTGGAGGGAGCTGAAGGTTCGAGTTACCAAACGTCAGGCTCGAAACCTTAATGACTTGGAGAAGATCTGCAAGGGAGTGGGACAAAATCCCTCCTGAGATGTGTGCAAACCTGGTGGCCAACTACAAGAAACGTCTGACCTCTTTGATTGCCAACAAGGGTTTTGCCACCAAGTACTAAGTCATGTTTTGCAGAGGGGTCAAATACTTATTTCCCTCATCAAAATGCAAATCAATTTATAACATTTTTGACATGCGTTTTTCTGGATTTTGTTGTTGTTATTCTGTCTCTCACTGTTCAAATAAACCTATCATTAAAATTATAGACTGATAATGTCTTTGCCAGTGGGCAAACGTACAAAATCAGCAAGGGATCAAATACTTTTTTCCCTCACTGTAGGTAGCACACAGGAAGACATTTTTCACTGTTGAGATCATTTCCTTTTTAATTTCTAGCCAAATGTAAAATGTTCCTCTTTTGATTAATTGAATAGAGTGAGTTAGGTCTGCTCTATACCAAATTAGCATACCCCCTGAGACTCTACCCTGTTTCACACCTGGTAGTTTGGTGGATGGGACTACCAGCTCTCTGTAACCTAGAGGGCAACCAGTGGGTCCGTCTCCTCTATACCATGTTTCTTGTAGGTTGACAATGTCTGTATTTCCGATTTTGTTGGGGAAGTCCAGGTTCCTGCTCTTTAGGCCAAAGGCAGATGACCTCAGGCCTTGGATATTCCAGGATGAAATAGTGAAAGCTTTGTGTTCCATAAAGTGTCTAATGTTGTTGGTCGTGTGGTTTGGCCTCAGGCCAGTAAGTGTGAGCAGAGCCTGCTGAGCATCTGGTACATGCCATTGTCTTGGGCTAGTGTAAGAGTGGGGGTTGGGCCTGTTTGCCTGCTCACGGCCTGGCCGTATGTGTGACTTCCATGTTGAGGCCCTCTTTGTGGGAGTGGGGGGCATAGGGTGGGTAGGAGGGGCATAGGTCTGATCTGAGGGGGCCTAAATGGGGTGTGGGCATGGTTGACTTGGGGGGGAGTTAATTTGTTGGGGTGGGGGTGGGGGTGTGGTGCTGTGGTCTGGATGTAGGTCCTCTCGGCGGGGGATCCTCTATGTGTAGGTACGGGGGTGGGGGGGGGGGGAGTGTCTCGCTGGTCTGGGTGGGGTGTCTGTTGATATGTTGCTCCTGTTGGTCCTCAGACAGAAGGGCCCGCTGGGAGTTTGTGTCATTGAGACTGAGAGGAATGTAATTTTCTGAGGTGCTTGCCACCAGCCAAATCAATATATCTCTACCTCTCTACTCCCACCTGCCTGCCTACTCCTTCCTAACACACACACACACACAGGCGCAAGGACATGCGCACACAGACACACACACTGCAATAGCTCCTCTTTAACACATCTCTTCTCTTCCAGAGGTCACTAGTTTAATGGCTGGGAGGTAGAGGTCAGAGGGACAATCAAAATGAACTCCATTCCGTCGATGGACAGGCACATACAGCAGACTAATGACCGGCTGTTATGTATCAAACAGGTGAGTTGACACTCTTTTTGATTGATTGATTAGTTGATTTATTGGGAAAAAGATGCACTGAGTACAACCCAGGGGAAAACACGTTAAAGCGATCCCACTTGTTTCCAACATGGTCTACGATGGAATAAACACAATGCACAGTAAACTACATTTACATTTTAGTCATTTAGCAGACACTCTTATCCAGAGCGATTTACAGTGAGTGCATACATTATTATTATTTTATTTAATTTTTTTCATACACCCGTGGGAATCAAACCCACAACCCTGGCGTTGCAAACGCCATGCTCTACCAACACTGGGCCAATTGTGCGCCGCCCCATGGGTCTCCCGGTCGCGGCCGGCTACGACAGAGCCTGGATTCGAACCAGGATCTCTAGTGGCACAGCTAGCACTGCCTTAGACCACTTCTCTTCTCTTCCAGAGGTCACTAACTAAAGAGAACAACAGTAATATATCCGCATCACGTTATTTATATTATTCAGTTTGTGTTCTTGAATTTTTCTTTGACCGACCTGGTGTTTGACAGTACCATGATAACATAGAAATACGTACAGCAGCGTTTCCCAAGCTGGGTCCTGGGGGCCCCTGGGTGCACAGTTAGGTTTTTGCCCTAGCACTACACAGCGGATTCTAATAATGAGTTGATTATTTGAATCAGCTGTATGTTGCTAGGACAAAAAAGTGTACCCCTTTGTGACACTCTGGCTCCATGGACTTTATTATTGAGCCAGGGTTGTTCATTTTCATTGTTTGGGTGTATTTCTATGTTGGGGATTTCTGGTTGTGCATTTCTATGTTTGGGTTAATTGTTCTTTATTAGTCATATGACTCCCAATCGGAGGTAACGAGTGTCAGCTGTCGGCTCGTTATCTCTGATTGGGAGCCATATTTATACTGTGTGGTTTCACCTGGGTTTTGTGGGTTTTTGTTTCCTTGATCCTGTTTAGTCAGTGTCAGATTTGGACTTCACTTTCGTCATTTTGGTTTGTTGTTTTTATCGTGGTTTCTTTAATTAAATAAAGTCTACGATGTTCGCTCAACACGCTGCGCTTTGGTCTCCTCCTTTCGACGATCGTGACAGAAAAACCCACCATAAAAGGACCAAGCAGCGCGTCCAGGAGCAAAGGGTCTGGACATGGAAGGAACTGTTGGACGGTAAAGGGTCCTGGACTTGGGAGGAGATCCTGGAGGGTATGGATCGCCGCCCATGGAGCGAGACGGTGGAGAGGCGACGGCGAGAGGAGCAACGGCGTCGGCAGAGCCAACGTCGGAAGGACGAGAGGCAACCCCAAGAAATTTTTTGGGGGGGGCACATGGCTTGGGCGACTGAGCAGCAGGAGGCTGCCACAAGGCAGATGCAGAAGGCTACCAGGTTAAGGGGGCTGACGGAGGCAGAGAAGGGACGGATTCAGGAGGCTACCAGGTTAAGGGGGCTACTGGGTAAAGCAGGGAAGGAAGGTGTAGAGGCTCGGCGAGAGGTACTGGGGTGTGTAACCAGTCCGGTCCGGCCCGTTCCTAATCCCGAGGTACAGCCAGTAGTGTGTGTTCCCCGTACGGTACGGCCTGTTCCGGCCCCTCGAACTAAGTGTACGGTGCGCGTCGCCAGCCCGGTTCGGCCTGTTCCTGCCACCCGCACCAAGTGTACGGTGCGCGTCGCCAGCCCAGCCCGGCCTGTTCCTGAGCCTCATACGAAGCCTACGGTGCGCGTCGCCAGCCCAGCCCGGCCTGTTCCTACTCCCCGCACCAGGGATACGGTGCGCTTCGTCAGCCCAGCCCGGCCTGTTCCGGCCACTCGCACCAGGGATACGGTGCGCGTCGCCAGCCCAGCCCGGCCTGTTCCTACTCCACGCACCAGGGATACGGTGCGCTTCGTCAGCCCAGCCCGGCCTGTTCCGGCCACTCGCACCAGGGATACGGTGCGCGTCGCCAGCCCAGCCCGGCCTGTTCCTACTCCACGCACCAGGGATACGGTGCGCTTCGCCAGCCCGGCCCGGCCTGTTCCGGCCTCTCGCACCAGAGATACGGTGCGCGTCGCCAGCCCAGCCCGGCCTGTTCCTGCTCTCCGCACTAGGCCTCATGTGCGTCCCCAGGGTCCAGCATGCCCTGTTGCTGCTCTCCGCACTAGGCCTTATGTGCGTCCCCAGGGCCAAGCAGGCCCTGTTGCTGCTTCCCGCACTAGCCCTGAGATGCGTGTCCTCAGCCCGGTACCTCCAGTTCTGGCACCACGCATCAGGCCTACGGTGCGTCCCCAGGGCCAAGCATGCCCTGTTGCTTCTCCCCGCACTAGCCCTGAGATGCGTGTCCTCAGCCCGGTACCTCCTGTTCCGGCACCACGCACCAGGCCTACGATGCGCCTCAGACGGCCAGAGTCTGCCGTCTGCCCAACGGGGCCTGAACTGTCCGTCTGCCCAACGCCGTCTGAACTGCCCGTCTGCCCAACGGCGCCTGAACTGCCCGTCTGCCCAACGCCGTCTGAACTGTCCGTCTGCCAAGCGCCGCAGGAGCTGCCCGTCGGTACTGAGCCTGCAAAGCCGCCCGTCTGCCATGAGCCTTCAGAGCCGTCCGCCAGACCGGAGCCGCTAGAGCTCTCCGCCAGACAGGAGCAGCCAGAGCCTTCCGCCAGACAGGATCAGCCAGAGCCTTCCGCCAGACAGGAGCAGCCAGAGCCTTCCGCCAGACAGGATCAGCCAGAGCCTTCCGCCAGACAGGATCAGCCAGAGCCTTCCGCCAGACAGGATCAGCCAGATCCTTCTGCCAGACAGGATCAGCCAGAGCCTTCTGCCAGACAGGATCAGCCAGAGCCTTCTGCCAGCCAGGATCCGCCAGAGCCGTCCAGCCAGGATCCGCCAGAGCCGTCCAGCCAGGATCCGCCAGAGCCAGCCAGCCAGGATCCGCCATTCAGTCCGGTGCTGCCCCTCAGTCAGGTACTGTCCCTTAGCCCGGTGCTGCTCCTTAGTCCGGTGCTGCCCCTTAGTCCGGTGCTGCCCCTTAGTCCGGTGCTGCCCCTTAGTCCGGTGCTGCCCCTTAGTCCGGTGCTGCCCCTTAGTCCTGTGCCGCCCCTTAATCCAGTGGGGTTTAGTGGGGGGGTGGTCATGTGGAAGGGGCTACGGAAGCGGAAAGTGACTAAGGTGGGGTGGGGACCACGACCTGGACCAGAACCGCCACCATGGACAGACGCCCACCCAGACCCTCCCCTAGACTGTATGCTGGTGCGCCCGGAGTGCGCACCTTTAGGGGGGGGTACTGTGACACTCTGGCTCCATGGACTTTATTATTGAGCCAGGGTTGTTCATTTTCATTGTTTGGGTGTATTTCTATGTTGGGGATTTCTGGTTGTGCATTTCTATGTTTGGGTTAATTGTTCTTTATTAGTCATATGACTCCCAATCGGAGGTAACGAGTGTCAGCTGTCGGCTCGTTATCTCTGATTGGGAGCCATATTTATACTGTGTGGTTTCACCTGGGTTTTGTGGGTTTTTGTTTCCTTGATCCTGTTTAGTCAGTGTCAGATTTGGACTTCACTTTCGTCATTTTGGTTTGTTGTTTTTATCGTGGTTTCTTTAATTAAATAAAGTCTACGATGTTCGCTCAACACGCTGCGCTTTGGTCTCCTCCTTTCGACGATCGTGACACCCTTATGGTCCCAAGGACCGGGTTTGGGAAACACTAACTTACACTATTGTAGCACACTCCTACAGTGTTGTTACAGTCTTGCTGTACACTCCTATAGTATTGTAGTAAATTATTGTAGTTCACTCCTACAGTATTGCAGTACACTCCTACAGTATTGTAGTACACTCCTACAGTGTTGTAGTACACGGCTACAGTATTTGCAGTACACTCTTAAAGTATTGTAGTACTCCTACATTATTGTAGTACACTCCTAAAGTAGTGTAGTACACTCCCAAAGTATTGTAGTACATTCCTACAGTAGTCTAGTACAGTGTTGTAGTACACTCCTACAGTATTTATGTACTCCTACAGTATTGTAGTACACTCCTACATTATTTTAGTACACTCCTACAGTATTCCAGTACACTCCTACAGTGTTGAGGTACACTCCTACAGTATTCCAGTACACTCCAACGGTATTGCGTTACGCTCCTACAGTATTGTAGTATGGTCTTGTAGTACACACCTACAGTGTTGTTGTACACTCCTACAGTATTGTAGTACACTCCTACATTATTGTAGTACACTCCTAAAGTAGTGTAGTACACGCCCAAAGTATTGTAGTAAATTCCTACAGTATTGTAGTACAGTCTTGTAGTACACTCCTACGGTGTTGTAGTACACTCCTACAGTATTGTAGTACACTCCTACAGTATTGTAGTGCACTCTTACGGTATTGTAGTACTCCTGCATAATTGTATTACACTCCTACAGTATTGCAGTACTTCTTTAGTATTGTAGTACTCCTACAGTATTCCAGTACACTCCTACAGTATTGTAGTACTCCTACAGTATTGTAGTACACTCCTACAGGTTTTTTGAAATTGAAATTGTAGCAAATTTATAAACGATAAAAAACAGAAATACCTTATTTACATAAGTATTTAGTAGGGGTGTAACGATCCATCTACTACATCGATGTATCGATTTATATTCCTATGATCCAACTACATCGATCTGTGCTCGGCGAGTTGGCTTTTGGACAACATATATCAATCTAACATCGTTTTAAAATGTAATAAATCGATTGTATCGATACTAGGAAATAACCCATTGGATTTAAGCACGTCAGACTTTATATGGATGTTTTTTCTTAGCACTTTTAATGATAAAGGCTTTAAACATTACTCGATTCAGTCTGCCTATCCGTGACATCATCGCCCCGCGCCAGCAGCAGCGCAAAGGCGCCAAGACAACAAAACATAGCATGGCGGACGACAGAGGAGAAGCCGACGAGCGAGAAATTATCAAGCCACCATTGCGGTCCTTACAGGAAACAGGAATCTAGGAAACTTCACCTGCACTGTCCAGTATCCAGGTATTTATTTCAGTCACACTGGTTGAATTTTTGGCTAAAAGGTTACTGAATCGATTTCAAGTCACTGAATCGTTTCGGATCGTATCGTTCTAAATGAACCAATATCGTCCTTGAATCGTATCGACAACCACGAATCGTGATACAAATCGAATCGTTGTTAAAACGAATCGTTACTCCCCTAGTATTTAGACCCTTTGCTGTGAGACTCGAAATTGAGCTCAGGTGCATCCTGTTTCCATTGATCATCCTTGAGATGTTTCTACAACTTGATTGGAGTCCACCTGTGGGAAATTCAGTTGATTGGACATGATTTGGAAAGGCACATACCGGTCTATATAAAGTTCCACAGTTGACAGTGCATGTCAAACTCTATGACGCAGAAAATGGCGCTGTAGGAACACTTCCTCAAACAGTAAATATGAAACATATATGCTCTGAAGGAACACTTCCTCAAACAGTAAATATGAACTATCCATGCTCTGTAGAAACACTTCCTCAAACAGTAAATATGAACTATCCATGCTCTGTAGGAACACTTCCTCAAACAGAAAATATGAAACATATATGCTCTGAAGGAACACTTCCTCAAACAGTAAATATGAACTATCCATGCTCTGTAGGAACACTTCCTCAAACAGTAAATATGAACTATCCATGCTCTGTAGGAACACTTCCTCAAACAGTAAATATTAACTATCCATGCTCTGTAGAAACACTTCCTCAAACAGTAAATATGAACTATCCATGCTCTGTAGAAACACTTCCTCAAACAGTAAATATGAACTATCCATGCTCTGTAGAAACACTTCCTCAAACAAACCAACTGCACTACATAGGAAATAGGGTGCCATTTTGGGACGCATCCTGTATTTCTTTGTCTGTTCACAATAATGTGTTCAGTGCTTTGGCTTTTGTTTCTATCAAATGAAACACAGTTAAGGAAATGGGTTATTATGCCCACCACATACCCTAACACTGCAATGAAACATTACTGTTGAATACATATAGCTCAGAGGCTATATAAACACAATGAAACATTACTGTTGAATACATATAGTTTAGAGGCTATATAAACACAATGTAACATTACTGTTGAATACATATAGCTTAGAGGCTATATAAACACAATGAAACATTACTGTTGAATGCAGGACAGTAATCTATCTTCATGAATCCCTTGATACAGGCAATAGCTCTGTCTGTAAGGCGGCTGTATCCCTACACTCTTAGAAAAAAAGGTGTTAATCT
This sequence comes from Coregonus lavaretus, assembly GCF_964263955.1. Classification (NCBI taxonomy): domain Eukaryota; kingdom Metazoa; phylum Chordata; class Actinopteri; order Salmoniformes; family Salmonidae; genus Coregonus; species Coregonus lavaretus. The sequence continues at coordinate 40,588 of NW_028166631.1, forward strand.
TGAACCTTAAAGGGTTCTTCGGGTGTCCCCATAGGAGAAGCCTTTGAATAAACCTTTTTAGTTCCAGGTAGAAACCTTTTAGGTTCCATAAAGAACCCTTTCCACAGAGGGTTCTACTTGGAACCAAAAAGGGTTCTCCTATGGGAACAGCCGAAGAACCCTTTTGGAAGCCTTTTTTTTTCTAAGTGTAGACAGACACGACAGTAGCAGTCAGTCTCTGTGTCTCTCTAGCTGGTCTGGAGTGTATGTACAAGTTGGAGTACACTCCCACCCAGGGGGCAGTGGGAATGTCTCTTGGCCACTAGTTATGTTTGATTGGTTGGTTTTTGGCTGGCGAAGGGGCAACATCTGTGGTGTGGCAGTGCCAAGCAGCCACTACCACACAGTGGGACCAATTGCTCTGCGTGAAAAGAACAGTAATCACTCCAAGCCACATCTCTCTCTCTCTCTCTCTCTCTCTCTCTCTCTCTCTCTCTCTCTCTCTCTCTCTCTCTCTCTCTCTCTCTCTCTCTCTCTCTCTCTCTCTCTCTCTCTCTCTCTCTCTCTCTCTCTCTCTCTCTCTCTCTCTCTCTCTCTCCTCTCTCTCATGTCGGTAAGGACATCTACTTTGTGCATGACACAAGTTATTGTTTTACAGACAGATTATTTTTCACTTATAATTCACTGTATCACAATTCCAGTCGGTCAAAAGTTTACATAAACTCAATTGTCTGTGCCTTTCAACAGCTTGGAAACTTCCCGAAAATGTCATGGCTTTAGAAGCTTCTGATAAGCTAATTGACATCATTTGAGTCAATTGGAGCTGTACCTGTGGATGTATTTCAAGGCCTACCTTCAAACTCAGTGACTCAGAATTTTTTTTGTAGACCTCCAAAAGTCTGGTTCATCCTTGAGAGCAATTTCCAAACGCCTGAAGGTACCACGATCATCTGTACAAACAATGGTACGCAAGTATAAATACCATGGGACCACACAGCCGTCATACCGCTCAGGAAGGAGACGTGTTCTGTCTCATAGAGATTAACGTACTTTGGTGCGAAGAGTGCAAATCAATCCCAGAACAACAGCAAAGGACCTTGTGAAGATGCTAGAGGAAACAGGTAAAAAAGTATCTATATCCACAGTAAAACGAGTCCTATATCGACATAACCTGAAAGGTCGCTCAGCAAGGAAGAAGCCACTGCTCCAAAACCGCCATAAAAAAGCCAGACTACGGTTTGCAACTGCACATGGGGACAAAGATTGTACTTTTTGGAGAAATGTCCTCTGGTCTGATGAAACAAATATAGAACTGTTTGGCCATAATGACCATCGTTATGTTTAGAGGAAAAAGGGGGTCGCTTGCAAGCCGAAGAACACCATCCCAACCATGAAGCACGGGGGTGGCAGCATCATGCTGTGTGGGTGCTTTGCTGCAGTAGGGACTGGTGCACTTCACAAAATAGATGGCATCATGAGGAAGGAAACTGATGTGGATATATTGAAGCAACATCTCAAGACATCAGTCAGGAAGTTAAAGCTTGGTCGCAAATGGGTCTTCCAAATGGACAATGACTCCAAGCATAATTCCAAAGTTGTGGCAAAATGGCTTAAGGACAACAAAGTCAAGGTATTGGAGTGGCCATCACAAAGCCCTGACCTTAATTCTATAGAAAATTGTGGGCAGAACTGAAAAAGTGTGTGCGAGCAAGGAGGCCTACAAACCTGACTCAGTTACACCAGCTCTGTCAGGAGGAATGGGCCAAAATTCACCCAACTTATTGTGGGAAGCTTGTGGAAGGCTACCCGAAACGTTTGACCCAAGTTAAACAATTTAAAGGCAATGCTACCAAATACTAATTGAGTGTATGTAAACTTCTGACCCACTGGGCATGTGATGAAAGAAATAAAAGCTGAAATAAATCATTCTCTCTACTATTATTCTGACATTTCACATTCTTAAAATAAAGTGGTGATCCTAACTGACCTAAGACAGGGAATCTGTATTAGGAATACATGTTTAGGAATTGTGAAAAACTGAGTTTAAATGTATTTGGCTAAGGTCTATGTAAACATCCGACTTCAACTGTTTATTTAGCATATCTGAATGTGAGTTTCTCCAGTGTTGTCCACCAGAATGATTCACATGCTCTTTACCCTTGCCACACACGCACAAGGGCACACCACTCCTCCCCCTACCCTGAACAAAGATGTACTCTGCAGGGACGTGGTCTAGGACTCCACATGAAATAAACAGGACTGGTTTCATCCGGCCCAAACAAACACAAACACTGGCTTTTGTAAGTTAATATGAAAGCTGCCTTAATCAAATGTTGACCTCTAATGCTACCTAAAGATAAGCAGGAGGAAACCCTCAGGAGAGCGAGAGACTGACTGTAACTATACTGCGTTATTCCCATCCTGTCTCTGAAAGAGGAGCAGGCTCTGCGTTCTAACAGTCCCTCTGGCACTCCAGGCTTTGTAACCAGGTGTGTGGAGGAGGAGGTGGAATCAAAGGCAGCAGCAGTATGTTAAGAAGCCAGCCTCTCAGTTAATCATGACAAGATGCTCCATGATGTTGTGGAGCTGTGGACTGGGAGTCAATTTGTTTCTTGTTTGTAACCTAGCAAGCAAAGGAAAGGCTGCGCTAACTTGATGGCTCATGTAATCATCTGGTGGAAGTAGAGTATTTTTGTTTAGACATGTAGCTAGCTAGCTAGCTAAACAATGAACATAATGGTGCTTTCAAGACAACTGGAAAAATATGAGGTCAAATCATGTGCTATTCAGATCGGAACGTCGGGGCTCTAGAAAGAGGCCCGAGTTGGAATTCCGAGTTGGGTGACGGTTCCAAAATATTTTTATCAGTCAGAGCTCGTTTTTTTCAGATTTCCCAGTTGTCTTGAACATACTGAAGTAGGAAGTCTGAGAGTTCTGAGTTATTTTGAACACGGCATAGCAATACAAACTGATTGTCATAGCATGAATCTGCAGGTAGTTAAAGCTAAACCACTATGTTCAATGTTAGCTAGCTAGCTAACATTAGGCAATAAATAGCAATGCAAATGGATTCTGAGATACAAATAATATTTACTACACAGACCATACACGTAACGTTAGCTAGCTAGCTAAGAGTACGCTTTAACTTGCAATGAAAACGACTTTGACAAAATTAGAAACATATAATATCTGAAAATGTAGCTAGCTAGACTCTTACCCATATACATGGAAGAATCCTTCTCCCTCTCTGTAATGGATGCCATGGTTGCCTTTTGTTTGAAGATGTAATCCAGAGAAAGGTGTTTCATATAACAGCCTGTGTGTTCTCCTTTCGACTCCCTCCGCATATTTGCAATTAAACGGCAGAATGTCAAATCAAATCAAATCAAATCAAATTTTATTGGTCACATGCGCCGAATACAACAGGTGCAGACATTACAGTGAAATGCTTACTTACAGCCCTTAACCAACAGTGCATTTATTTTTAACAAAAAAAGTGAAAATAAAACAACAACAAAAAAAGTGTTGGGAAAAAAAAGAGCAGAAGTAAAATAAAGTAACAGTAGGGAGGCTATATATACAGGGGGGTACCGTTGCAGAGTCAATGTGCGGGGGCACCGGCTAGTTGAGGTAGTTGAGGTAATATGTACATGTGGGTAGAGTTAAAGTGACTATGCATAAATCATTAACAGAGTAGCAGCAGCGTAAAAAGGATGGGGGTGGGAGGGCAGTGCAAATAGTCTGGGTAGCCATGATTAGCTGTTCAGGAGTCTTATGGCTTGGGGGTAGAAGCTGTTGAGAAGTCTTTTGGACCTAGACTTGGCACTCCGGTACCGCTTGCCGTGCGGTAGCAGAGAGAACAGTCTATGACTAGGGTGGCTGGAGTCTTTGACAATTTTGAGGGCCTTCCTCTGACACCGCCTGGTATAGAGGTCCTGGATGGCAGGAAGCTTGGCCCCAGTGATGTACTGGGCCGTACGCACTACCCTCTGTAGTGCCTTGCAGTCGGAGGCCAAGCAGTTGCCATACCAGGCGGTGATGCAACCAGTCAGGATGCTCTCGATGGTGCAGCTGTATAATTTTTTGAGGATCTGAGGACCCATGCCAAATCTTTTCAGTCTCCTGAGGGGGAATAGGCTTTGTCGTGCCCTCTTCACGACTGTCTTGGTGTGTTTGGACCATGATAGTTCGTTGGTGATGTGGACACCTCCTTAGCTATCATACTCTGCTTCCACTGATTTCAAAACTCGGTCAACTTCATCCGTGACAACAACACTGTTGATCGCCGTTTCTTCCCACATCACTGTCATCAGTAGACTCTACAATGTCTGGTTCAATGAAAATGTTTTTACCTAAATCAGGGATTTCCTCATCGTCTGATTCATATTCAGAGTTAGAGAGAGCATGGCACAATCATCATCATCCAGTAATTAGTTCATCACATCTTTTTCCCACTGCTCTTTGTCGATATGATAGTGCCTGTTAAATTCAGGGCAGGACTTTTGCAGTTCTTCAAAATATCTATCAAAAAAAGTATTAGAAAGGATTATCTACACGTACTGAGCAGCTCATGTAATAGACAGAAGCATGCTACATGGCAGACCAATCCGAACTCATCTCTCTGCATCTCCAGCCCATCCGTTATCTCAGCCAATCATGGCTAGTGGGAAGGTTCCTGTCTTTTTCCGTGGCTAAACCAACTAGGCTTGTAATTTAACCATTTTATTCATATTTACAAAACAAGTGTATTATTAAGGCCTACAGTGGCTTGCGAAAGTATTCACCCCCCTTGGCATTTTTCCTATTTTATTGCCTTACAACCTGGAATTCAAATAGATTTTTTGGGGGGTTTGTATCATTTGATTTACACAACATGCCTACCACTTTGAAGATGCAAAATATGTTTTATTGTGAAACAAACAAGAAATAAGACAAAAAAAACAGAACTTGAGCGTGCATAACTATTCACCCCCCAAAGTCAATACTTTGTAGAGCCACCTTTTGCAGCAATTACAGCTGCAAGTCTCCTGGGGTATGTCTCTATAAGCTTGGCACATCTAGCTTATTCTTCAGGGCAAAACTTTTGGATGGGTTCCGCTGGTGTACAGCAATCTTTAAGTCATACTACACATTCTCAATTGGATTGAGGTCTGGGCTTTGACTAGGCCATTCCAAGACATTTAAATGTTTCCCCTTAAACCACTTGAGTGTTGCTTTAGCAGTATGCTTAGGGTCATTGTCCTGCTGGAAGGTGAACCTCTGTCCCAGTCTCAAATCTCTGGAAGACTGAAACAGGTTTCCCTCAAGTATTTCCCTGTATTTAACGCCATCCATCCTTCCTTCAATTCTGACCAGTTTCCCAGTCCCTGCCGATGAAAAACATCCCCACAGCATGATGCTGCCACCACCATGCTTCACTTTGGGGATGGTGTTCTCGGGGTGATGAGAGGTGTTGGGTTTGCGCCAGACATAGCATTTTCCTTGATGGCCAAAAAGCTAAATTTGAGTGTCATCTGACCAGAGTACCTTCTTCCATATGTTTGGTGAGTCTCCCACATGCCATTTGGTGAACACCAAACAGAAAGATTATGGCACCACAACAAACCTGCCAAGAGAGGGCCGCCCACCAAAACTCACAGACCAGGCAAGGAGGGCATTTATCAGAGAGGCAACAAAGAGACCAAAGAGAACCCTGAAGGAGCTTCCACAGCGGAGATTGGAGTATCTGTCCATAGGACCACTTTAAGCAGTACACTCCACAGAGCTGGGCTTTACGGAAGAGTGGACATGATGTACAGTTGTGGTAGTTTTGAGAATGACACAAATACTAATTTTCACAAAGTCTGCTGCCTCAGTTTTGATGATGGCAATTTGCATATACTCCAGAATGTCATGAAGAGTGATCAGATGAATTGCATTTAATTGCAAAGTCCCTCTTTGCCATGAAAATGAACTTAATCCCAAACAAACATTTCCACTGCATTTCAGTCCTGCCACAAAAGGACCAGCTGCCATCATGTCAGTGATTCTCTCGTTAACACAGGTGAGAGTGTTGACGAGGACAAGGCTGGAGTTCACTCTGTCATGCTGATTGAGTTAGAATAACAGACAGGAAGATTTAAAAGAAGGGTGGTGCTTGAAATCATTGTTCTTCCTCTTTTAACCATGGTTACCTGCAAGGAAACACGTCCCGTCATCATTGCTTTGCACAAAAAGGCCTTCACAGGCAAGGATATTGCCGCTAGTAAGATTGCACCTAAATCAACCATTTATCGGACTGATCGGACCATTTATGAGTCGAAGACTTTTGGAGGATGGCCTGGTGTCAAGAAGGGCAGCAAAGAAGCCACTTCTCTCCAGGAAAAACATCAGGGACAGACTGATATTCTGCAAAAGGCACAGGGATTGGACTGCTTAGGACTGGGGTAAAGTCATTTTCTCTGATGAATCTCCTTTCCAATTGTTTGGGGCAACCGGAAAACACCTTGTCCGGAGAAGACAAGGTGAGCGCTACCATCAGTCCTGTGTCATGCCAACAGTAAAGCATCCTGAGACCATTAATGTGTGGGGTTGCTTCTCAGCCAAGGGAGTGGGCTCAATCACAATTTTGCCTAAGAACACAGCCATGAATAAAGAATGGTACCAACACATCCTCCAAGAGCAACTTCTCCCAACCATCCAAGAACAGTTTGGTGACGAACAATGCCTTTTCCAGCATGATGGAGCACCTTGCCATAAGGCAAAAGTGATAACTAAGTGGCTCGGGGAACAAAACATTGAAAGTTTGGGTCCATGGCCAGGAAACTCCCCAGACCTTAATCCCATTGAGAACTTGTGGTCGATCCTAAAGAGGCGGGTGGACAAACAAAAACAACTAATTCTCCAACTCCAAGCATTGATTATGCAAGAATGGGCTGCCATCAGTCAGGATGTG
>NW_028166631.1:52500-95000 GCF_964263955.1 Coregonus lavaretus
AGGGTGAACCTGAGGACAGGGTGAACCTGAGGACAGGGTGAACCTGAGGACAGGGTGAACCTGAGGACAGGGTGAACCTGAGGACAGGGTGAACCTGAGGACAGGGTGAACCTGAGGACAGGGTGAGGCTGAGGACAGGGTGAACCTGAGGACAGGGTGAACCTGAGGACAGGGTGAACCTGAGGACAGGGTGAACCTGAGGACAGGGTGAACCTGAGGACAGGGTGAACCTGAGGACAGGGTGAACCTGAGGACAGGGTGAACCTGAGGACAGGGTGAACCTGAGGACAGGGTGAGGCTGAGGACAGGGTGAACCTGAGGACAGGGTGAACCTGAGGACAGGGTGAACCTGAGGACAGGGTGAACCTGAGGACAGGGTGAACCTGAGGACAGGGCGAGGCTGAGGACAGGGTGAACCTGAGGACAGGGTGAACCTGAGGACAGGGTGAACCTGAGGACAGGGTGAACCTGAGGACAGGGTGAGGCTGAGGACAGGGTGAACCTGAGGACAGGGTGAACCTGAGGACAGGGCGAGGCTGAGGACAGGGTGAACCTGAGGACAGGGCGAGGCTGAGGACAGGGTGAACCTGAGGACAGGGTGAACCTGAGGACAGGGTGAACCTGAGGACAGGGTGAACCTGAGGACAGGGTGAACCTGAGGACAGGGTGAACCTGAGGACAGGGTGAACCTGAGGACAGGGTGAACCTGAGGACAGGGCGAGGCTGAGGACAGGGTGAACCTGAGGACAGGGTGAACCTGAGGACAGGGTGAACCTGAGGACAGGGTGAACCTGAGGACAGGGTGAACCTGAGGACAGGGTGACCCTGAGGACAGGGTGAACCTGAGGACAGGGTGAACCTGAGGACAGGGTGAACCTGAGGACAGGGTGAACCTGAGGACAGGGTGAACCTGAGGACAGGGTGAGGCTGAGGACAGGGTGAACCTGAGGACAGGGTGAACCTGAGGACAGGGCGAGGCTGAGGACAGGGTGAACCTGAGGACAGGGTGAACCTGAGGACAGGGTGAACCTGAGGACAGGGTGAACCTGAGGACAGGGTGAGGCTGAGGACAGGGTGAACCTGAGGACAGGGTGAACCTGAGGACAGGGCGAGGCTGAGGACAGGGTGAACCTGAGGACAGGGTGAACCTGAGGACAGGGTGAACCTGAGGACAGGGTGAACCTGAGGACAGGGTGAGGCTGAGGACAGGGTGAACCTGAGGACAGGGTGAACCTGAGGACAGGGTGAACCTGAGGACAGGGCGAGGCTGAGGACAGGGTGAACCTGAGGACAGGGTGAACCTGAGGACAGGGTGAACCTGAGGACAGGGTGAACCTGAGGACAGGGTGAGGCTGAGGACAGGGTGAACCTGAGGACAGGGTGAACCTGAGGACAGGGTGAACCTGAGGACAGGGCGAGGCTGAGGACAGGGTGAACCTGAGGACAGGGTGAACCTGAGGACAGGGTGAACCTGAGGACAGGGTGAACCTGAGGACAGGGTGAACCTGAGGACAGGGTGAACCTGAGGACAGGGCGAACCTGAGGACAGGGCGAACCTGAGGACGGGGTGAACCTGAGGACAGGGTGAACCTGAGGACAGGGCGAACCTGAGGACAGGGCGAACCTGAGGACAGGGTGAACCTGAGGACAGGGCGAACCTGAGGACAGGGCGAACCTGAGGACGGGGTGAACCTGAGGACAGGGTGAACCTGAGGACAGGGTGAACCTGAGGACAGGGTGAACCTGAGGACAGGGTGAACCTGAGGACAGGGCGAGGCTGAGGACAGGGTGAACCTGAGGACAGGGTGAACCTGAGGACAGGGTGAACCTGAGGACAGGGTGAACCTGAGGACAGGGTGAACCTGAGGACAGGGTGAACCTGAGGACAGGGTGAACCTGAGGACAGGGTGAACCTGAGGACAGGGCGAGGCTGAGGACAGGGTGAACCTGAGGACAGGGTGAACCTGAGGACAGGGTGAACCTGAGGACAGGGTGAACCTGAGGACAGGGTGAACCTGAGGACAGGGTGAACCTGAGGACAGGGTGAACCTGAGGACAGGGTGAACCTGAGGACAGGGTGAACCTGAGGACAGGGCGAGGCTGAGGACAGGGTGAACCTGAGGACAGGGTGAACCTGAGGACAGGGTGAACCTGAGGACAGGGTGAACCTGAGGACAGGGTGAACCTGAGGACAGGGTGAACCTGAGGACAGGGTGAACCTGAGGACAGGGCGAGGCTGAGGACAGGGTGAACCTGAGGACAGGGTGAACCTGAGGACAGGGCGAACCTGAGGACAGGCAGAACCTGAGGACAGGGTGAACCTGAGGACAGGGTGAACCTGAGGACAGGGTGAACCTGAGGACAGGGTGAACCTGAGGACAGGGTGAACCTGAGGACAGGGTGAACCTGAGGACAGGGTGAACCTGAGGACAGGGCGAACCTGAGGACAGGGTGAACCTGAGGACAGGGTGAACCTGAGGACAGGGTGAACCTGAGGACAGGGTGAGGCTGAGGACAGGGTGAACCTGAGGACAGGGTGAACCTGAGGACAGGGTGAACCTGAGGACAGGGTGAACCTGAGGACAGGGTGAACCTGAGGACAGGGTGAGGCTGAGGACAGGGTGAACCTGAGGACAGGGTGAACCTGAGGACAGGGTGAACCTGAGGACAGGGTGAACCTGAGGACAGGGTGAACCTGAGGACAGGGTGAACCTGAGGACAGGGCGAGGCTGAGGACAGGGTGAACCTGAGGACAGGGTGAACCTGAGGACAGGGTGAACCTGAGGACAGGGTGAACCTGAGGACAGGGTGAACCTGAGGACAGGGTGAACCTGAGGACAGGGTGAACCTGAGGACAGGGTGAACCTGAGGACAGGGTGAACCTGAGGACAGGGTGAACCTGAGGACAGGGCGAGGCTGAGGACAGGGTGAACCTGAGGACAGGGTGAACCTGAGGACAGGGCGAACCTGAGGACAGGCAGAACCTGAGGACAGGGTGAACCTGAGGACAGGGTGAACCTGAGGACAGGGTGAACCTGAGGACAGGGTGAACCTGAGGACAGGGTGAACCTGAGGACAGGGTGAACCTGAGGACAGGGCGAACCTGAGGACAGGGCGAACCTGAGGACAGGGTGAACCTGAGGACAGGGTGAACCTGAGGACAGGGCGAACCTGAGGACAGGGCGAACCTGAGGACAGGGCGAACCTGAGGACAGGGCGAACCTGAGGACAGGGTGAACCTGAGGACAGGGTGAACCTGAGGACAGGGTGAACCTGAGGACAGGGTGAACCTGAGGACAGGGTGAGGCTGAGGACAGGGCGAGGCTGAGGACAGGGTGAACCTGAGGACAGGGTGAACCTGAGGACAGGGCGAACCTGAGGACAGGCAGAACCTGAGGACAGGGTGAACCTGAGGACAGGGTGAACCTGAGGACAGGGTGAACCTGAGGACAGGGTGAACCTGAGGACAGGGTGAACCTGAGGACAGGGTGAACCTGAGGACAGGGCGAACCTGAGGACAGGGTGAACCTGAGGACAGGGTGAACCTGAGGACAGGGTGAACCTGAGGACAGGGCGAACCTGAGGACAGGGTGAACCTGAGGACAGGGCGAACCTGAGGACAGGGTGAACCTGAGGACAGGGTGAACCTGAGGACAGGGTGAACCTGAGGACAGGGTGAACCTGAGGACAGGGTGAACCTGAGGACAGGGTGAGGCTGAGGACAGGGTGAGGCTGAGGACAGGGTGAACCTGAGGACAGGGTGAACCTGAGGACAGGGTGAACCTGAGGACAGGGTGAACCTGAGGACAGGGTGAGGCTGAGGACAGGGTGAGGCTGAGGACAGGGTGAACCTGAGGACAGGGCGAGGCTGAGGACAGGGCGAGGCTGAGGACAGGGTGAACCTGAGGACAGGGCGAGGCTGAGGACAGGGCGAGGCTGAGGACAGGGTGAACCTGAGGACAGGGTGAACCTGAGGACAGGGTGAGGCTGAGGACAGGGTGAACCTGAGGACAGGGTGAACCTGAGGACAGGGTGAACCTGAGGACAGGGTGAACCTGAGGACAGGGTGAACCTGAGGACAGGGCGAGGCTGAGGACAGGGCGAGGCTGAGGACAGGGTGAACCTGAGGACAGGGTGAACCTGAGGACAGGGTGAACCTGAGGACAGGGTGAACCTGAGGACAGGGTGAACCTGAGGACAGGGTGAGCGTTGTTGAATCAACTGCAGCATTAGCGCTCACTGTAACTCCATAGGAAAAAGACAGAGTGAGAAGGAAGGAAGGAAGGAAACCACTAGGATGCAAATGGCACCCTATTCCCTTTATAGTGCACTACGTTTGACCAGGACACATAGAGCTCTGATCAAAAGTAGTATAGGTAGTAATAGGGTGCCATTTGGGACGCATCCCTGATCTGCTCTTGCCCAAGGTCATAGAGAATCAGTGGAAAATAACAGGCACATTTCAGGCTCAGAACTCATTCAAATTCAGTGACCTTTGGTCAGTGTGCATTATGCAACACATGCATTCAATGTTTTTGAAAACATGTATTTTATACCCCAATGTTTAGTGTATATAAATAGTGTCCCACTTTGAGAATTCTGTGAGAGGGGTTCTGTGAGAGGGTTCTGTGAGAGAGTTTATTCGTCACAGATTACAGAAAGTATAAACGGTGCAGTGAACTGGAAGCTCTTTCAACAGTGCAATACAGATATCAATATCAATAATCAGTAAAAATCTGTAAAATAAAGTAGTATACTGTCATCACTCTACCTGGGTGAAGATCAAAGGCCTCATATCATCCAAGACAATGGCCGACAACAACCAGATCCTCCTACCCACAGGGGGGGCTGTGCCGGTCTTGGCCGACAACAACCAGATCCTCTTACCCACAGGGGGGGCTGTGCCGGTCTTGGCCGACAACAACCAGATCCTCCTACCCACAGGGGGGGCTGTGCCGGTCTTGGCCGACAACAACCAGATCCTCCTACCCACAGGGGGGGCTGTGCCGGTCTTGGCCGACAACAACCAGATCCTCCTACCCACAGGGGGGGCTGTGCCGGTCTTGGCCGACAACAACCAGATCCTCCTACCCACAGGGGGGGCTGTGCCGGTCTTGACACCTTAATACTGCCATAGATTTTTATTTTTTTCACCTTTATTTAACCAGGTAAGCCAATGGACAATATATTTCAACATCCAAACGTTGGGAATGATGAGAAATGGAATACGGAAAATGAATGTATATTTTGTGATGTCATAAAAAATTGTATAAAGGTATTATAATGAAAACATTGTGACTTGAAGAGCTTTTCCACTGTGGATATCAGGTCTACATCCTCTATGATGAATAGAAAATATCAAGGAGGAAGACAATGTTTTCATGAAGATAGGAATGTGATTTTAGCTTTCTAACAACATCATAGTGATGATAATACTTTTGCCTCGTAACTAGCCACGCCCGAGAGAGCTCAGAAAGTGTGTCAGTATGACGGAAACGCCCCTCTTTACCAGAGTACATAAAAGAATGAGATAAGAATTATCAGATCAGACTAGACGGACCTCAAGCTGCAGCTTTTGTCCATATTGGTCCCGACCCTGAAAATCAACACGAGGTGAAGACGACAAAGTTGCCTCGGCTAACAACCAACGTTCCGGCTGAGGAGCTGTTCTAAGTACTGTATCTAAGAAGGTGGATTTAAGTGGGACCATCCTGTTACTCTCTTCAAACCATCGTCTACTACACTGCTCTCATCACCCCACAGGGGATCATCGACACGGCTGATTAGCCGTCCTCAGAAGACCACTTCCAGAACGAGTGAAAGTAAACAGACGACTAAGAAGAAGGACAATCTGAGCCTTACATCTAAAAGGCCATCCAAAAAGAGAAGGCCCAATCGACCCTTCCCACGAAGGCCTGGGTCCAACAGAGACGACAAAGACAAACACGTAAATACATGAATGCATTACTTCTTACCAAACGGGCGGCAGTTCTGGCAAAGTATTAGGATTACTATGAGCTTAGGTCCGTGTGTATCCAAGTGTTTCTCTCTCTCTCTCTCTTTTTCTCTCTCTCTTTAACTCACCATCTTTTGTAACAAGTGTCATATTGTCTTAGTCCGCTAGGGACCCGTTTTCATTGTATTAAGTTTCTAATCCCTACCTATACCGTGTATGTGTTTGTATCTTGTGTTATCATTTTTAATTAGTTAGTAAATAAATAATTAAATCAATTTGTGTGGTACGGAATGATCAGTAAGACCCGGGTTCGTGCAGACTTAAAGAGTCAAACGACTTTCAGAATGAGACTGATATGAGGTAAATTATTAATAAATGACTTTTAAATTATAGGAGATATCTAGATATCTTTAGAGTTAATTCGGGAAACGGTAACTCGTTAAACAACTTTTCCCGTGGTGCTCCAAATTCCTAATGAGTTAATTGTTACATGATTAATTTAATCTAGTAACAATTCAACACAGTAGGTAATTATTCGATAAATAATAGTCATCACAATAATGAAAGTCACGTCACGACAATACATAGGAATAAAACATATATTTACACAATAGGAAATGCAATATAAATTATAAATGTGCTATTCAAGTATGACTGTGTTTTACAAATATGAAGTGGATAGTGTATTGGTCGCTCAGTTGAATAAATAGTCTAGAAATGTAAACAGCAGCATATTGAGTTGAGAATAGAATGGGTACAGAGAATGAGACCAACCAATGCTCTTAAAGTAATACACCTCTAAAGCTTTTCATTCCCTTGTAGAATACTACATTGTACTACATTATACTACATTATACTACATTTGCCCATTTGATTGATTGATTCGTATCCTCTTATATCTGTACCAACAAATAGGAAGAATGGCTAAAAACGTAGTCAAAATAAAAGTTGAAACCTAGTGTCCCTAGTCTTCCTAGTGTATCTAGTCTTCCTAGTGTCCCTAGTCTTCCTAGTGTATCTAGTGTCCCTAGTCTTCCTAGTGGCCCTAGTCTTCCTAGTGTAACTAGTCTTCCTAGTGTATCTAGTGTCCCTAGTCTTCCTAGTGTATCTAGTGTCCCTAGTCTTCCTAGTGTATCTAGTCTTCCTAGTGTATCTAGTCTTCCTAGTGTATCTAGTGTCCCTAGTCTTCCTAGTGTCCCTAGTCTTCCTAGTGTATCTATTGTCCCTAGTCTTCCTAGTGTCCCTAGTCTTCCTAGTGTATCTAGTGTCCCTAGTCTTCCTAGTGTATCTAGTCTTCCTAGTGTATCTAGTGTCCCTAGTCTTCCTAGTGTCCCTAGTCTTCCTAGTGTATCTAGTGTCCCTAGTCTTCCTAGTGTATCTAGTCTTCCTAGTGTATCTAGTGTCCCTAGTCTTCCTAGTGTCCCTAGTCTTCCTAGTGTATCTAGTCTTCCTAGTCTTCCTAGTGTATCTAGTCTTCCTAGTTTATCTAGTCTTCCTAGTGTCCCTAGTCTTCCTAGTGTATCTAGTGTCCCTAGTCTTCCTAGTGTATCTAGTGTCCCGACATGTGTAATGGAACCATTTGGGAACGTTTTGACTAGTTTGAAACGGTGAAGTGGGTGTTTTTTGGTCTCCAATAGGACATCTTTAGCCTGAAATCCAGTCTGTTTCTGCTAACATTCCACTCATTGTACTCTGTGTCATTTGGCACATGACATGGAGTGGAATGATAGGTAAACAGACTGGTACCCAGGCTAGGGACACTAGGTACACTAGGGACACTAGAAACACTAGATACACTAGGGACGCTAGATACACTAGGGACAGTAGATACACTAGGGACACTAGATACACTAGGGACACTACATACACTAGGGACAGTAGATACACTAGGACACTAGATACACTAGATACACTAGATACACTAGGGACACTACATACACTAGGGACAGTAGATACACTAGGGACACTAGATACACTAGGTACACTAGGGACACTAGATACACTAGGGACACTAGATACACTAGGGACAGTAGATACACTAGGGACACTAGATACACTAGGTACACTAGATACACTAGGGACACTAGATACACTAGGGACACTAGATACACTAGGGACAGTAGATACACTAGGGACACTAGATACACTAGATACACTAGATACACTAGGTACACTAGATACACTAGGGACACTAGATACACTAGGGACACTAGATACACTAGATACACTAGATACACTAAGAACACTAGATACACTAGGGACACTAGATACACTAGGGACACTAGATACACTAGGGACGCTAGATACACTAGATACACTAGGGACACTAGATACACTAGGACACTAGATACACTAGGGACACTAGATACACTAGGGACAGTAGATACACTAGGGACAGTAGATACACTAGGGACACTAGATACACTAGGGACACTAGATACACTAGGGACAGTAGATACACTAGGTACACTAGATACACTAGGGACACTAGATACACTAGGGACACTAGATACACTAGATACACTAGATACACTAAGAACACTAGATACACTAGGGACACTAGATACACTAGGGACACTAGATACACTAGGTACACTAGATACACTAGGGACACTAGATACACTAGGGACACTAGATACACTAGATACACTAGATACACTAGGACACTAGATACACTAGGGACACTAGATACACTAGGGACACTAGATACACTAGGGACACTAGATACACTAGATACACTAGGACACTAGATACACTAGGGACACTAGATACACTAGATACACTAGATACACTAGGACACTAGATACACTAGGACACTAGATACACTAGGGACACTAGATACACTAGGGACACTAGATACACTAGATACACTAGGACACTAGATACACTAGGGACACTAGATACACTAGGGACACTAGATACACTAGATACACTAGGACACTAGATACACTAGGGACAGTAGATACACTAGGGACACTAGATACACTAGATACACTAGATACACTAGGACACTAGATACACTAGGGACACTAGATACACTAGGGACAGTAGATACACTAGGTACACTAGATACACTAGGGACACTAGATACACTAGGGACACTAGATACACTAGATACACTAGATACACTAAGAACACTAGATACACTAGGGACACTAGATACACTAGGGACACTAGATACACTAGGTACACTAGATACACTAGGGACACTAGATACACTAGGGACACTAGATACACTAGATACACTAGATACACTAGGACACTAGATACACTAGGGACACTAGATACACTAGGGACACTAGATACACTAGATACACTAGATACACTAAGAACACTAGATACACTAGGGACACTAGATACACTAGGGACACTAGATACACTAGGTACACTAGATACACTAGGGACACTAGATACACTAGGGACACTAGATACACTAGATACACTAGATACACTAGGACACTAGATACACTAGGGACACTAGATACACTAGGGACACTAGATACACTAGGGACACTAGATACACTAGATACACTAGGACACTAGATACACTAGGGACACTAGATACACTAGATACACTAGATACACTAGGACACTAGATACACTAGGACACTAGATACACTAGGGACACTAGATACACTAGGGACACTAGATACACTAGATACACTAGGACACTAGATACACTAGGGACACTAGATACACTAGGGACACTAGATACACTAGATACACTAGGACACTAGATACACTAGGGACAGTAGATACACTAGGGACACTAGATACACTAGATACACTAGATACACTAGGACACTAGATACACTAGGGACACTAGATACACTAGGGACAGTAGATACACTAGGTACACTAGATACACTAGGGACACTAGATACACTAGGGACACTAGATACACTAGATACACTAGATACACTAAGAACACTAGATACACTAGGGACACTAGATACACTAGGTACACTAGATACACTAGGGACACTAGCTACACTAGGGACACTAGATACACTAGATACACTATATACACTAAGGACACTAGATACATTAGGGACACTAGATACACTAGGGACACTAGATACACTAGGGACACTAGATACACTAGATACACTAGGGACACTAGGGACACTAGATACACTAGGGACACTAGATACACTAGATACACTAGGACACTAGATACATTAGGGACACTAGATACATTAGGGACACTAGATACACTAGGGACACTAGATACACTAGGACACTAGATACACTAGATACACTAGGGACACTAGCTACACTAGGGACACTATATACACTAGATACATTAGGGACACTAGGGACACTAGATACACTAGGGACACTAGATACACTAGATACACTAAGAACACTAGATACACTAGGGACACTAGATACACTAGGGACACTAGATACACTAGATACACTAGGGACACTAGATACACTAGGGACACTAGATACACTAGGGACACTAGATACACTAGGTACACTAGAGACACTAGGTACACTAGATACACTAGATACACTAGGGACACTAGATACACTAAGGACACTAGATACACTAGGGACACTAGATACACTAGATACACTAAGGACACTAGATACACTAGGGACACTAGATACACTAGGGACACTAGATACACTAGGGACACTAGGGACACTATATACACTAGATACACTAGGGACACTAGATACACTAGGGACACTAGATACACTAGGGACAGTAGATACACTAGGGACACTAGATACACTAGGTACACTAGGGACACTAGATACACTAGGGACACTAGATACACTAGGGACAGTAGATACACTAGGGACACTAGATACACTAGGTACACTAGATACACTAGGGACACTAGATACACTAGGGACACTAGATACACTAGGGACAGTAGATACACTAGGGACACTAGATACACTAGATACACTAGATACACTAGGTACACTAGATACACTAGGGACACTAGATACACTAGGGACACTAGATACACTAGATACACTAGATACACTAAGAACACTAGATACACTAGGGACACTAGATACACTAGGGACACTAGATACACTAGGGACGCTAGATACACTAGATACACTAGGGACACTAGATACACTAGGACACTAGATACACTAGGGACACTAGATACACTAGGGACAGTAGATACACTAGGGACAGTAGATACACTAGGGACACTAGATACACTAGGGACACTAGATACACTAGGGACAGTAGATACACTAGGTACACTAGATACACTAGGGACACTAGATACACTAGGGACACTAGATACACTAGATACACTAGATACACTAAGAACACTAGATACACTAGGGACACTAGATACACTAGGGACACTAGATACACTAGGTACACTAGATACACTAGGGACACTAGATACACTAGGGACACTAGATACACTAGATACACTAGATACACTAGGACACTAGATACACTAGGGACACTAGATACACTAGGGACACTAGATACACTAGGGACACTAGATACACTAGATACACTAGGACACTAGATACACTAGGGACACTAGATACACTAGATACACTAGATACACTAGGACACTAGATACACTAGGACACTAGATACACTAGGGACACTAGATACACTAGGGACACTAGATACACTAGATACACTAGGACACTAGATACACTAGGGACACTAGATACACTAGGGACACTAGATACACTAGATACACTAGGACACTAGATACACTAGGGACAGTAGATACACTAGGGACACTAGATACACTAGATACACTAGATACACTAGGACACTAGATACACTAGGGACACTAGATACACTAGGGACAGTAGATACACTAGGTACACTAGATACACTAGGGACACTAGATACACTAGGGACACTAGATTCACTAGATACACTAGATACACTAAGAACACTAGATACACTAGGGACACTAGATACACTAGGGACACTAGATACACTAGGTACACTAGATACACTAGGGACACTAGATACACTAGGGACACTAGATACACTAGATACACTAGATACACTAGGACACTAGATACACTAGGGACACTAGATACACTAGGGACACTAGATACACTAGATACACTAGATACACTAAGAACACTAGATACACTAGGGACACTAGATACACTAGGGACACTAGATACACTAGGTACACTAGATACACTAGGGACACTAGATACACTAGGGACACTAGATACACTAGATACACTAGATACACTAGGACACTAGATACACTAGGGACACTAGATACACTAGGGACACTAGATACACTAGGGACACTAGATACACTAGATACACTAGGACACTAGATACACTAGGGACACTAGATACACTAGATACACTAGATACACTAGGACACTAGATACACTAGGACACTAGATACACTAGGGACACTAGATACACTAGGGACACTAGATACACTAGATACACTAGGACACTAGATACACTAGGGACACTAGATACACTAGGGACACTAGATACACTAGATACACTAGGACACTAGATACACTAGGGACAGTAGATACACTAGGGACACTAGATACACTAGATACACTAGATACACTAGGACACTAGATACACTAGGGACACTAGATACACTAGGGACAGTAGATACACTAGGTACACTAGATACACTAGGGACACTAGATACACTAGGGACACTAGATACACTAGATACACTAGATACACTAAGAACACTAGATACACTAGGGACACTAGATACACTAGGTACACTAGATACACTAGGGACACTAGCTACACTAGGGACACTAGATACACTAGATACACTATATACACTAAGGACACTAGATACATTAGGGACACTAGATACACTAGGGACACTAGATACACTAGGGACACTAGATACACTAGATACACTAGGGACACTAGGGACACTAGATACACTAGGGACACTAGATACACTAGATACACTAGGACACTAGATACATTAGGGACACTAGATACATTAGGGACACTAGATACACTAGGGACACTAGATACACTAGGACACTAGATACACTAGATACACTAGGGACACTAGCTACACTAGGGACACTATATACACTAGATACATTAGGGACACTAGGGACACTAGATACACTAGGGACACTAGATACACTAGATACACTAAGAACACTAGATACACTAGGGACACTAGATACACTAGGGACACTAGATACACTAGATACACTAGGGACACTAGATACACTAGGGACACTAGATACACTAGGGACACTAGATACACTAGGTACACTAGAGACACTAGGTACACTAGATACACTAGATACACTAGGGACACTAGATACACTAAGGACACTAGATACACTAGGGACACTAGATACACTAGATACACTAAGGACACTAGATACACTAGGGACACTAGATACACTAGGGACACTAGATACACTAGGGACACTAGGGACACTATATACACTAGATACACTAGGGACACTAGATACACTAGGGACACTAGATACACTAGGGACACTAGATACACTAGGGACACTAGATACACTAGATACACTAGATACACTAGGGACACTAGATACACTAGATACTGTTAATATCCTACTCTAGGCTGTAGGCAGGGAGTATTCAGTTGGTTCTTGGTATTATCAGTTTAATGAGCAGCAGTTGTCTTTTCTTCCATTCCACCAATTCAATCTGTGTCCTGCAGTGAAACTCTCTAGGATTTTCCAGACCCAGCAGGAGGGGATGGCGCCAGAGTGAATGGCTGCCGTTTTTACGGGCTCCTAACCAATTGTGCTATTTCGCATTGTTTGTAACTTATTTTGTACATAATGTTGATCCTATCATCTCTTATGACCGATAAGAGCTTCTGGATATCAGAACAGCGATTAATCACCTCGAACTGGACGAATAATTGTTAATTAATGAGTCTGAAGCGAAGGATATAATGTTTCTCCCGGACAAGGCCCAAATCCCCGTCATTTGTATGAAGAAAAGAAGGAGATACAGGGGGCGGAGATCAGGGTGCCTTGTTAGAATTCGGAGGCGAGTGGGTAACCCACTGGAGAATAAACTGGATGAGCGCCGTTCGAGACAATCCTACCAACGGGACATTAAAAACTGTAATATCTTATGTTTCACAGAGTCATGGCTGAACGACGACACCGATACTATACAGTTGGCTGGGTTTTCCGTGCATCGGCAGGACAGAACAGCTACGTCCGGTAAGACGAGGGGCGGAGGGGTGTGTGTCTATTTGTCAATAACAGCTGGTGCGCGATGTCTAATATTAAGGTAGTCTCGAGGTATTGCTCGGCTGAGGTAGAGTATCTCATGATAAGCTGTAGACCCACTATCTACCAAGAGAGTTCTCATCTATATTATTCGTAGCTGTCTATTTACCACCACAAACCGATGCTGGCACTAAGACCGCACTCAACGAGCTGTATAAGGCCATAAGCAAACAAGAAAATGCTCATCCAGAAGCGGCGCTCCTAGTGGCCAGGGACTTAAACTTAAATCCGCTTTACCTCATTTCTACCAGCATGTCACATATGCAACCAGAGAGAAAAGAACTCTAGACCACCTTTACTCCACACACAGCGACACGTACAAAGCTCTCCCTCACCCTCCATTTGGAAAATCTGACCATAATTCTATCCTCCTGATTCCTGCTTACAAGCAAAAATCATCAATAAGTGCATCGACAACGTTGTCCCCACAGTGACCGTACGTACAATACCAGCCAAAAATGTGGACACACCTACTCATTCAAGGGTTTTTCTTTATTTTTACTATTTCTTACATTGTAGAATAATAGTGAAGACATCAAAACTATGAAATAACACATATGGAATCATGTAGTAACCAAAAAAGTGTATTTTTTATAGCCACCCTCTGCCTTGATGACAGCTTTGCACACTCTTGGCATTCTCTCAACCAGCTTCACCTGGAATGCTTTTCCAACAGTCTTGAAGGAGTTCCCACATATGCTGAGCACTTGTTGGCTGCTTTTCATTCACTCTGCCATCCGACTCATCCCAAACTATCTCAATTGGGTTTAGGTCGGGGGATTGTGGAGGCCAGGTCTGATGCAACACTCCATCACTCTCCTTCTTGATAAAATAGCCCTTACACAGCCTGGCGGTGTGTTGGGTCATTATCATGTTGAAAAACAAACGATAGTGCTCATGTTTCTTGGCCCAAGCAAGTCTCTTCTTCTTATTGGTGTCCTTTAGTAGTGTTTTCTTTGCAGAAATTCGACCATGAAGGCCTGATTCACACAGTCTCCTCTGAACAGTTGATTTTGAGATGTGTCTGTTACTTGAACTCTGTGACGCATTTATTTGGGCTGCAATTTCTGAAGCAGGTAACTCTAATGAACTTATCCTCTGCAGCAGAGGTAACTGGGTCTTCCTTTCCTGTGGCAGTCTTCATGAGAGCCAGTTTCATCATAATGCTTGATGTTTTTTTTTTTGCGACTGTACTTGAAGAAACTTTTAAAGTTCTTGAAATTTTCCGGATTGACTAACCTTCATGTCTTAAAGTAATGATGTACTGTCATTTCTCGTTGCTTATTTGAGCTGTTCTTGCCATAATATGGACTTGGTCTTTTACCAAATTGGGCTATCTTCTGTATACCCCCATACCTTGTCACAACACAACTGATTAGCTCAAAAGCATTAAGAAGGAAAGAAATTCCACAAATTCACTTTTAAGAAGGCACACCTTTTAATTGAAATGCATTCCAGGTGACTACCTCATGAAGCTGGTTGAGAGAATGCCTAGAGTGTGCAAAGCTGTTGTGATTCGTGATTTGAAGGAGTCAGGCGCAGGACGGTAAATCACAGTATACAGAGTTTATTCTGTAATCCAGCGTAACCAGTCCAGTGCGCAAAACAGGCGCACTGGAACAAACACACAGGGAAAATACCCCGGCAATACAAAATACTGAGCTCAACCGAGTACTAATGAGGGGAATATGAACCAGGTGTGTGTAATTGACAAGACAAGACAAATGGAATGATGAGATATGGAGCGGCAGTGGCTAGAAGGCCGGTGACGACGAACGCCGAAGCCTGCCCAAACAAGGAGGGGAGGCAGCTTCGGAGGAAGTCGTGACAGCTGTCACCAAGGCCAAAGGGTGGCTATTTGAAGAATCTCAAATATAACATATATTTTGATTTGTTTAACACTTTTTGGGTTACTTCATGATTCCATATGTGTTATCTCATAGTTTTGATGTCTTCACTATTATTCCATAAAGTGTCCAAACTTTTGACTGGTAGTGTACATATCCCAACCAGAAGCCATGGACTACAGGCAACATCCGCACCGAGTTAAAGGCTAGAGCTGCCACTTTCAAGGAGCGGGACACTAATCTGGACGCTTAAAAGAAATCCTGCTGTGCCCTCAGACGAACCATCAAACAGGCAAAGCGTCAATACAGGACTAAGATTGAATCCTACAACACCGGCCCTATAACACCGGCTCTGAAGCTCTTCGGATGTGGAAGGGCTTGCAAACTATTACGGACTACAAAGTGAAACCCAGCCATGAGCTGCCCAGTGACGAGTCTACCAGACGGGCTAAATGTATTTTATGCTAGCTTTGAGGCAAGCAACACTGAAGCACGCATGAGAGCACCAGCTGTTCCAGACGACCATGTGTCTTCACTGACATTTTCAACCTCTCCCTGACCGAGTCTGTAATACCTACATGTTTCAAGCAGACCATCATAGTCCCTGTGGCCAAGAAAGCGAAGGTAAATTACTGCCTAAATGACTACCGCCCCGTAGCACTCACGCCAATAGCCATGAAGTGCTTTGAAAGGCTGATCATGGCTCACATCAACACCATCATCCCAGAAACCCTAGACCCACTCCAAATTGCATACCGCCCCAACAGATCCACAGATAACACAATCTCAATCGCACTCCACACTGCCCCTTTCCCACCTGGACAAAAGGAACACCTATTTGAGAATGCTGTTCATTGACTACATCTCACCGTTCAGCACCATAGTGCCCACAAAGCTCATCACTAAGCTAAGGACCCTGGGACTAAACACCTCCCTCTGCAACTGGATCCTGGGCTTCCTGACGGGCCGCCCCCAGGTGGTAAGGGTAGGTAACAACACATCTGCCACGCTGATCCTCAACATGGCGGCCGCTCAGGGGTGCATGCTTAGTCCCCTCCTGTACTCCCTGTTCACCCAGGACTGCGTTGCCAAGCACGACTCCAACACCATCATTAAGTTTGCTGACGACAGCGGTGGTAGGCCTGATCACCGACAACAATGAGACAGCCTATAGGGAGGAGGTCAGAGACCTGGCAGTGTGATGCCAGGACAACAACCTCTCCCTCAACATGAGCAAGACTACAGGAAAAGGAGGGCCGAACATGCCCCCATTCACATCGACGGGGCTGTAGTGGAGCGGGTCGAGAGTTTCAAGTTCCTGCAGCTGCACCATCGAGAGCATCCTGACCGGTTGCATCACTGCCTGGTATGGCAACAGCTCGGCATCCGACCGTAAGGCGCTACAGAGGGTAGTGTGTACAGCCCAGTACATCACTGGGGCCAAGCTTCCTGCCATCCAGGTCCTCTATACCAGGCGGTGTCAGAGGAAGGCCCAAAAAATTGTCAAAGACTCCAGTCACCCAAGTCACATACTGTTCTCTCTGCTACCGCACGGCAAGCGGTACCGGAACGCCAAGTCTAGGTCCAAAAGGCTCCTTAACAGCTTCTATCCCCAAGCCATAAGACTGCTGAACAATTAATCAAATGGCCACCTGGATATAGCCTCAAACAGCTCATGTGGGTGAGAAATAACCACCTACTGTAGTCTACTGTAGTCTATTGTACCCTATTGTCGTCTACTGTACCCTATTGTCATCTACTGTACCCACCCAGTTTACAGTACAAGCAAGAGGCCGATGTTGGTGGCACTAGTCAGTTGTCAGTTGTTGTCAGTTATGTACAGTAAGTTCTATCTGTGTGAGGTTCAGCTGCACTAGTAGACTAGATGTTGTCATCTGTGACTCGTTTCAGGAAACTAGGCGTATGTCGCGCGTCACTACTTCACAGGAGAGCCATTTGAACGTTAACTTTGTTATTTTGTCCATCAAAATTCGTTTTTTGGCAGAAATGCCTTCTGGAACATGTGAACTTTCATGTGCCTTAATAACAAACTTGTATGCCATCTGAATAAT
The DNA here is from genome assembly GCF_964263955.1 of Coregonus lavaretus. Taxonomy (NCBI): domain Eukaryota; kingdom Metazoa; phylum Chordata; class Actinopteri; order Salmoniformes; family Salmonidae; genus Coregonus; species Coregonus lavaretus. The sequence continues at coordinate 70,644 of NW_028166631.1, forward strand.
GAGCCTAGTTTGTTTAGCCACAGAAAAAGACAGCAACCTTCCCGCTAGCTATGATTGGCTGAGATAATGAGTGGGCTGGACATGCCGAGGGAAATCAGTGAAATCAGTGGAATTAGAGTATGATAGCTAAGGAGATGGAGAAGATTCTGGCGTTTGATTGCAAATATGCAGAGGGAGTCGAAAAGAGAACACACAGAAGGCTGTTGTATAAAACACCTGTCTCCGGATTACATCTTCAAAATAAGGGCAACCATGGCATCCGTGACAGAGAGGGAGAAGCGTCCATCCATGTACACTACCATTCAAAAGTTTGGGGTCACTTAGAAATGTCCTTGTTTTCGAATGAAAAGCAATTTTTTTGTCCTTTAAAATAACATCAAATTGATCAGAAATACAGTGCAGACATTGTTAATGTTGTAAATGGCTATTGTAGCTGGAAACGGCTGATTTTTTATGGAATATCTACATAGGCGTACAGAGGCCCATTATCAGCAACCATCAGTCCTGTGTTCCAATGGCACGTTTGTCACACCCTGGCTCTGGGGACTCTATATGTTGAGCCAGGGTGTGTAGATTCTATGTGTTCTTGTTCTATGTCGGTATTCTAGTATTGTGTTTTCTATGTTGGCCAGTATGGTTCTCAATCAGAGGCAACGAGTATCAGCTGTTGCTTGTTGTCTCTGATTGGGAGCCATACTTAAGCAGCCAGTTTACCCACAGTAGTTGTGGGATCTTGTTCCTTTTGGTTTGTTATGTGTTGGTTGTTTAACCTAGGACGTCACGTTATTCGTTTATTGTTTTGTTCGTGTTATCACTTTGGATAATAAAGTATGTTCGCTCATCACGCTGCGCCTTGGTCTACTCCGTTCAACGATCGTGACAACGTTGTGTTTGCTAATCCAAGTTTATCATTTTAAAAGGCTAATTGATCATTAGAAAACCCCTTTTGCAATTATGTTAGCACAGCTGAAAACTGTTGTGCTGATTAAAGAAGCAATACAACTGGCCTTCTTGAGACTAGTTGAGTATCTGGAACATCAGCAATTGTGGGTTTGAACACAGAATCAAAATGGCCCGAAACAAATAACTTTCTTCTGAAACTCGTCAGTCTATTCTTGTTCTGAGAAATGAAGGCTATTCCAACGTACCACTGTGTGTGTTTCTTTATACAGTAATTATAATTCACATCCATCCGGATCTTCCTGCTATGCCATCATCTCTGTGGCGATGACTGATTTCACACGTTTGGTTATATAACGTATTCCTACACGTTTGGATACAAATACACTCAAGAAAACGATTATATGTATCATAGGGAGTAACATTAAAACAGAATAATATGCCACACCAACATTAGACTATACAGAAAATTGCTGAAAATATGTAAATTAAATAAATTAAGAAAAAATATTCAGATGAACTCATAACTGAAATAGCCATGCAGATGTTTTGCTAAGTGCAGATGTATAATATAGGTATATATTTATATATATATAGGTAAAATAGGTATATATATATATATATATATATATATATATATATATATATATAGGTCATATAGGTATATATATATATATATATATATATATATATATATATATATATATATATAGGTAAAATAGGTATATATATATATATAGGTAATATAGGTATATATATATATATATATATTAGGGGTGTAACGATCCATCTACTACATCGATGTATCGATTTATATTCCTATGATCCAACTACATCGATCTGTGCTCGGCGAGTTGGCCTTTTGGACAACATATATCAATCTAACATCGTTTTAAAATGTAATAAATCGATTGTATCGATACTAGGAAATAACCCATTGGATTTAAGCACGTCAGACTTTATATGGATGTTTTTTCTTAGCACTTTTAATGATAAAGGCTTTAAACATTACTCGATTCAGTCTGCCTATCCGTGACGTCATCGCCCCGCGCCAGCAGCAGCGCAAAGGCGCAAAGACAACAAAACATAGCATGGCGGACGACAGAGGAGAAGCCGACGAGCGAGAAATTATCAAGCCACCATTGCGGTCCTTACAAGAAACAGGAATCTAGGAAACTTCACCTGCACTGTCCAGTATCCAGGTATTTATTTCAGCCACACTGGTTGAATTTTTGGCTAAAAGGTTACTGAATCGATTTCAAGTCACTGAATCGTTTCGGATCGTATCGTTCTAAATGAACCAATATCGTCCTTGAATCGTATCGACAACCACGAATCGTGATACAAATCGAATCGTTGTTAAAACGAATCGTTACACCCCTAATATATATATATATATATATATAGGTAATATAGGTATATATATATGTATATATATATATATATAGGTAATATAGGTATATATATATATATATATATATATATATATATATATATATATATATATAGGTAATATAGGTGTATATATATATATATATATATATATATATATATATATATATATATATATATATATATGTAATATAGGTATATATATATACAGTGGGGAGAACAAGTATTTGATACACTGCCGATTTTGCAGGTTTTTCTACTTACAAAGCATGTAGAGGTCTGTAATTTTTATCATAGGTACACTTCAACTGTGAGAGACAGAATCTAAAACAAAAATCCAGAAAATCACATTGTATGATTTTTAAGTAATTAATTTGCATATGTATATATATATACAGTGGGGAAAAAAAGTATTTAGTCAGCCACCAATTGTGCAAGTTCTCCCACTTAAAAAATTGAGAGAGGCCTGTAATTTTCATCATAGGTACACGTCAACTATGACAGACAAAATGAGAAAATGTTTTCCTGAAAATCACATTGTAGGATTTTTAATGAATTTATTTGCAAATTATGGTGGAAAATAAGTATTTGGTCAATAACAAAAGTGTCTCAATACTTTGTTATATACCCTTTGTTGGCAATGACACAGGTCAAACGTTTTCTGTAAGTCTTCACAAGGTTTTCACACACTGTTGCTGGTATTTTGGCCCATTCCTCCATGCAGATCTCCTCTAGAGCAGTGATGTTTTGGGGCTGTCGCTGGGCAACACGGACTTTCAACTCCCTCCAAAGATTTTCTATGGGGTTGAGATCTGGAGACTGGCTAGGCCACTCCAGGACCTTGAAATGCTTCTTACGAAGCCACTCCTTTGTTGCCCGCGCGGTGTGTTTGGGATCATTGTCATGCTGAATGACCCAGCCACGTTTCATCTTCAATGCCCTTGCTGATGGAAGGAGGTTTTCACAAAAAATCTCACGATACATGGCCCCATTCATTCTTTCCTTTACACGGATCAGTCGTCCTGCTCCCTTTGCAGAAAAACATCCCCAAAGCATGATGTTTCCACCCCCATGCTTCACAGTAGGTATGGTGTTCTTTGGATGCAACTTAGCATTCTTTGTCCTCCAAACACGACGAGTTGAGTTTTTACCAAAAAAGTTATATTTTGGTTTCATCTGACCATATGACATTCTCCCAATCCTCTTCTGGATCATCCAAATGCACTCTAGCAAACTTCAGATGGGCCTGGACATGTACTGGCTTAAGCAGGGGGACACGTCTTGCACTGCAGGATTTGAGTCCCTGGCGGTGTAGTGTGTTACTGATGGTAGGCTTTGTTACTTTGGTCCCAGCTCTCTGCAGGTCATTCACTACGTCCCCCCGTGTGGTTCTGGGATTTTTGCTCACCGTTCTTGTGATCATAGTGGAGTTTGGAGTGTGACTGTTTGAGGTTGTGGACAGGTGTCTTTTATACTGATAACAAGTTCAAACAGGTGCAGTTAATACAGGTAACGAGTGGAGGACAGAGGAGCCTCTTAAAGAAGAAGTTACAGGTCTGTGAGAGCCAGAAATCTTGCTTGTTTGTAGGTGACCAAATACTTATTTTCCACCATAATTTGCAAATAAATTCATAAAAACTCCTACAATGTGATTTTCTGGATTTTTTTCTTCTAAATTTGTCTGTCATAGTTGACGTCTACGTATGATGAAAATTACAGGCCTCTCTCATCTTTTTAAGTGGGAGAACTTGCACAATTGGTGGCTGACTAAATACTTTTTTCCCCCACTGTAGGTAATATAGATATATATATATATATATATAGGTAAAATAGGTATATATATATATATATATATAGGTAAAATAGGTATATATACATATAGGCTCTCGACCTTCCGAGTCCGTACGGGAGTTGCAGCAATGGGACAAGGATATGACGAAATTGGGGAGTAAATGTGGTAAAATTAAATAAAATTAAATTAAAATCTACCGGTCAAAAGTTTTAGAAGAACTTGATCGATTGGTCATTGTCCTGTTGAAAAACAAATGATAGTTCCACTAAGCCCAAACCAGATGGGATGGCGAATCGCTGCAGAATGCTGTGGTAGCCATGCTGGTTAAGTGTGCCTTGAATTCTAAATAAATCACAGACAGTGTCACCAGCAAAGCACCCCCACACCATAACACCTCCTCCTCCATGCTTTAAGGTGGGAAATACATGTGTGGAGATCATCCGTTCCCCCACACCGCATCTCACAAAGACAAAGCGGTTTAAACCCAAAATCTCCAATTTAGACTCCAGACCAAAGGACACATTTCCACCGGTCTAATGTCCATTGCTCGTGTTTCTTGGCCCAAGCAAGTCTCTTCTTCTTATTGGTGTCCGTTAGTAGTGGTTTCTTTGCAGCAATTCGACCATGAAGGCCTGATTCACGCAGTCTCCTCTGAACCGTTGATGTTGAGATGTGTCTGTTACTTAAACTCTGTGAAGCATTTATTTGGGCTGCAATATCTGAGGATGGTAACTCTAATGAACTTATCCTCTGCAGCAGAGGTAACTCTGGGTCTTCCTTTCCTGTGGCGGTCCTCATGAGAGCCAGTTTCATCATAGCGCTTGATGGTTTTTGCGACTGCACTTGAAGAGACTTTCAAAATTCTTGAAATTTTACGGATTGACTGACCTTCATGTCTTAAAGTAATGATGTACTGTCGTTTCTCTTTGATTATTTGAGCTGTTCTTGCCATAATATGGACTTGGTCTTTTACCAAATAGGGCTATCTTCTGTATACCACCCATACCTTGTCACAACACAACTGATTGGCTGAAATGCATTAAGAAGGAAAGAAATTCCACAAATTATATTTTTAACAAGGCACACATGTTAATTGAAATGCATTCCAGGTGACTACCTCATGAAGCTGGTTGAGAGAATGCCAAGAGTGTGCAAAGCTGTCATCAAGGCAAAGGGTGGCTAATATATTTTGATTTGTTTAACACTTTTTTGGTTACTACATGATTCCATATGTGTTATGTAGAAAATTTAAATAAAACAATTAAGAAAAACCCTTGAATTAGTAACTGTTCTAAAACTTTTGACCGGTAGTGTAAGTATTCACACCCCTGAGTCAATACATGTTAGAATCACCTTTGGCAGCGATTACAGATGTGAGTTATTCTGGGTAAGTGAATCTTTCTGGGTAACTCGCTAAGAGCTTTGCACACCTGGATTGTACAATAATTGCACATTATTCTTTATTCTGTCAAATTGGTCGTTGATCATTGCTAGACAGCCATTTTCAAGTCTTGCCATAGATTTTCAAGTAGATTTAAGTCAAAACTGTAACTCGGCCACTCAGGAACATTCACTGTCTTCTTGGTAAGCAACTCCAGTGTATATTTGGCCTTGTGTTTTAGGTTATTGTCCTGCTGAAAGGTGAATTAATCTCCCAGTGTCTGGTGGAAAGCAGACTGAACCAGGGTTTCCACTAGGATTTTGTCTGTGCTTAGCTCCATTCTGTTTCTTTTTTTTTTATCCTGATAAACTCCCCAGTCCTGAACGATTACAAGCATACCCATACAATGATTAAATCTCAGTTTAATCCATTTTAAATTCAGGCTGTAACGCAACAAAATATGGAAAAAGTCAAGGGATGTGAATACCTTCTGAAACCACTGTAATTAATAATATATGGACTGTTGTGTCTGTCTAATATCAATGCCAGTTGTGTCTGTTTCTCTCTGTCCAGGTGGTGAGTCGGGTGGCAGCGCAGCAGAGTTATGACCTGGACCTGGGCTACAGGGTCCTAGCGGTGTGTGCTGCCAACAGAGACAAGTTCACCCCCAAATCAGCAGGTATTCCTTTCTGTTGTTGTAAATCTACAAATCAAATCAAATCAAATTGTATTCGCCACATGCGCCGAATACAAGTGTAGACCTTACATTGAAATGCTTACTTACAGTGAGGGAAAAAAAGTATTTGATCCCCTGCTGATTTTGTACGTTGCCCACTGACAAAGACATGATCAGTCTATCATTTTAATGGTAGGTTTATTTGAACAGTGAGAGACAGAATAACAACAACAAAATCCAGAAAAACGCATGTCAAAATTTTTTATAAATTGATTTGCATTTTAATGAGGGAAATAAGTATTTGACCCCCTCTCAATCAGAAAGATTTCTGGCTCCCAGGTGTCTTTTATACAGGTAACGAGTGGTCTGTGTTGGTCTGGTCTGGTCTGTGCTGGTCTGGTCTGGTTTTGTCTGGTCTGTGGTGTGGTCTTTTCTGGTCTGTGCTGGTCTGGTCTGTGCTAGTCTGATCTGGTCTGTGCTGTTCTGGTCTGTGCTGGTCTGGTCTGGTCTTGTCTTTGCTGGTCTGTGCTGGTCTGGTCTGTGCATCTACCAATAGGTGCCCTTCTTTGCGAGGCATTGGAAAACTCTCTGGCCTTTATGGTTGAATCTGTTTTTGAAATTCACTTCTCGACTGAGGGACCTTACAGATAATTGTGTGAGTGGGGTATGTTAAACACTATTATTTCACACATAGTGAGTGCATGCAACTTATTATGTTAAGCCAATTTGTTAAGCAGATTTTTACTCCTGAACTTATTTAGGCTTGCCATAACAAAGGGGTTGAATACTTATTGACTCAAGACATTTCAGATTTTCATTTTTTATTAATTTGTAAAAATTTCTAAAAATATAATTCCACTTTGACATTATGTCATATTGTGTGTAGGACATTGACACAATATCTCTGGATAATGAGGTGGTTTTAACCTGTCTGGATGATGAGGTGGTTTTAACCTTTCTGGATGATGAGGTGGTTTTAACCTTTCTGGATGATGAGGTGGTTTTAACCTGTCTGGATGATGAGGTAATTTTAACCTTTCTGGATGATGAGGTGGTTTTAACCTGTCTGGATGATGAGGTAATTTTAACATTTCTGGATGATGAGGTGGTTTTAACCTGTCTGGATGATGAGGTGGTTTAAACCTGTCTGGATGATGAGGTGGTTTAAACCTGTCTGGATGATGAGGTGGTTTTAACCTGTCTGGATGATGAGGTGGTTTAAACCTGTCTGGATGATGAGGTGGTTTTAACCTGTCTGGATGATGAGGTGGTTTTAACCTGTCTGGATGATGGGGTGGTTTTAACCTGTCTGGATGATGAGGTGGTTTAAACCTGTCTGGATGATGAGGTGGTTTTAACCTGTCTGGATGATGAGGTGGTTTAAACCTGTCTGGATGATGAGGTGGTTTTAACCTGTCTGGATGATGAGGTGGTTTAAACCTGTCTGGATGATGAGGTGGTTTTAACCTGTCTGGATGATGAGGTGGTTTTAACCTTTCTGGATGATGAGGTGGTTTTAACCTGTCTGGATGATGAGGTAATTTTAACCTTTCTGGATGATGAGGTGGTTTTAACCTGTCTGGATGATGAGGTGGTTTAAACCTGTCTGGATGATGAGGTGGTTTAAACCTGTCTGGATGATGAGGTGGTTTAAACCTGTCTGGATGAGGAGGTGGTTTTAACCTGTCTGGATGATGAGGTGGTTTAAACCTGTCTGGATGATGAGGTGGTTTAAACCTGTCTGGATGATGAGGTGGTTTAAACCTGTCTGGATGATGAGGTGGTTTAAACCTGTCTGGATGATGAGGTGGTTTAAACCTGTCTGGATGATGAGGTGGTTTTAACCTGTCTGGATGATGAGGTGGTTTAAACCTGTCTGGATGATGGGGTGGTTTTAACCTGTCTGGATGATGAGGTGGTTTAAACCTGTCTGGATGATGAGGTGGTTTAAACCTGTCTGGATGATGAGGTGGTTTAAACCTGTCTGGATGAGGAGGTGGTTTAAACCTGTCTGGATGATGAGGTGGTTTTAACCTGTCTGGATGATGAGGTGGTTTAAACCTGTCTGGATGATGAGGTGGTTTAAACCTGTCTGGATGATGAGGTGGTTTAAACCTGTCTGGATGATGAGGTGGTTTTAACCTGTCTGGATGATGAGGTGGTTTTAACCTGTCTGGATGAGGAGGTGGTTTTAACCTGTCTGGATGAGGAGGTGGTTTTAACCTGTCTGGATGATGAGGTGGTTTTAACCTGTCTGGATGATGAGGTGGTTTAAACCTGTCTGGATGATGAGGTGGTTTTAACCTGTCTGGATGATGAGGTGGTTTAAACCTGTCTGGATGATGAGGTGGTTTTAACCTGTCTGGATGATGAGGTGGTTTTAACCTTTCTGGATGATGAGGTGGTTTTAACCTGTCTGGATGATGAGGTAATTTTAACCTTTCTGGATGATGAGGTGGTTTTAACCTGTCTGGATAATGAGGTGGTTTTAACCTGTCTGGATGATGAGGTGGTTTTAACCTGTCTGGATGATGAGGTGGTTTTAACCTGTCTGGATGATGGGGTGGTTTTAACCTGTCTGGATGATGAGGTGGTTTTAACCTGTCTGGATGATGAGGTGGTTTAAACCTGTCTGGATGATGAGGTGGTTTTAACCTGTCTGGATGATGAGGTGGTTTAAACCTGTCTGGATGATGAGGTGGTTTTAACCTGTCTGGATGATGAGGTGGTTTTAACCTTTCTGGATGATGAGGTGGTTTTAACCTGTCTTGATGATGAGGTAATTTTAACCTTTCTGGATGATGAGGTGGTTTTAACCTGTCTGGATAATGAGGTGGTTTTAACCTGTCTGGATGATGAGGTGGTTTTAACCTGTCTGGATGATGAGGTGGTTTTAACCTGTCTGGATGATGGGGTGGTTTTAACCTGTCTGGATGATGAGGTGGTTTTAACCTGTCTGGATGATGAGGTGGTTTAAACCTGTCTGGATGATGAGGTGGTTTTAACCTGTCTGGATGATGAGGTGGTTTAATCCTGTCTGGATGATGAGGTGGTTTTAACCTGTCTGGATGATGAGGTGGTTTTAACCTTTCTGGATGATGAGGTGGTTTTAACCTGTCTGGATGATGAGGTAATTTTAACCTTTCTGGATGATGAGGTGGTTTTAACCTGTCTGGATAATGAGGTGGTTTTAACCTGTCTGGATGATGAGGTGGTTTTAACCTGTCTGGATGATGAGGTAATTTGAACCTTTCTGGATGATGAGGTGGTTTTAACCTGTCTGGATGATGAGGTGGTTTAAACCTGCCTGGATGATGAGGTGGTTTAAACCTGTCTGGATGATGAGGTGGTTTAAACCTGTCTGGATGATGAGGTGGTTTAAACCTGTCTGGATGATGAGGTGGTTTAAACCTGTCTGGATGATGAGGTGGTTTAAACCTGTCTGGATGATGAGGTGGTTTTAACCTGTCTGGATGATGAGGTGGTTTAAACCTGTCTGGATGATGAGGTGGTTTTAACCTGTCTGGATGATGAGGTGGTTTAAACCTGTCTGGATGATGAGGTGGTTTAAACCTGTCTGGATGATGAGGTGGTTTTAACCTGTCTGGATGATGAGGTGGTTTAAACCTGTCTGGATGATGAGGTGGTTTAAACCTGTCTGGATGAGGAGGTGGTTTAAACCTGTCTGGATGATGAGGTGGTTTAAACCTGTCTGGATGATGAGGTGGTTTAAACCTGTCTGGATGATGAGGTGGTTTTAACCTGTCTGGATGATGAGGTGGTTTTAACCTGTCTGGATGATGAGGTTGTTTAAACCTGTCTGGATGATGAGGTGGTTTAAACCTGTCTGGATGAGGAGGTGGTTTTAACCTGTCTGGATGATGAGGTGGTTTTAACCTGTCTGGATGATGAGGTGGTTTTAACCTGTCTGGATGATGAGGTGGTTTAAACCTGTCTGGATGATGAGGTGGTTTTAACCTGTCTGGATGATGAGGTGGTTTAAACCTGTCTGGATGAGGAGGTGGTTTAAACCTGTCTGGATGATGAGGTGGTTTAAACCTGTCTGGATGATGAGGTGGTTTAAACCTGTCTGGATGATGAGGTGGTTTTAACCTGTCTGGATGATGAGGTGGTTTAAACCTGTCTGGATGATGAGGTGGTTTAAACCTGTCTGGATGATGAGGTGGTTTTAACCTGTCTGGATGATGAGGTGGTTTAAACCTGTCTGGATGATGGGGTGGTTTTAACCTGTCTGGATGATGAGGTGGTTTAAACCTGTCTGGATGATGAGGTGGTTTAAACCTGTCTGGATGAGGAGGTGGTTTTAACCTGTCTGGATGATGAGGTGGTTTAAACCTGTCTGGATGATGAGGTGGTTTAAACCTGTCTGGATGATGAGGTGGTTTAAACCTGTCTGGATGATGAGGTGGTTTAAACCTGTCTGGATGATGAGGTGGTTTAAACCTGTCTGGATGATGAGGTGGTTTTAACCTGTCTGGATGATGAGGTGGTTTAAACCTGTCTGGATGATGGGGTGGTTTTAACCTGTCTGGATGATGGGGTGGTTTAAACCTGTCTGGATGATGAGGTGGTTTAAACCTGTCTGGATGAGGAGGTGGTTTAAACCTGTCTGGATGATGAGGTGGTTTTAACCTGTCTGGATGATGAGGTGGTTTAAACCTGTCTGGATGATGAGGTGGTTTAAATCTGTCTGGATGATGAGGTGGTTTAAACCTGTCTGGATGATGAGGTGGTTTTAACCTGTCTGGATGATGAGGTGGTTTTAACCTGTCTGGATGAGGAGGTGGTTTTAACCTGTCTGGATGAGGAGGTGGTTTTAACCTGTCTGGATGATGAGGTGGTTTTAACCTGTCTGGATGATGAGGTGGTTTTAACCTGTCTGGATGATGAGGTGGTTTTAACCTTTCTGGATGATGAGGTGGTTTTAACCTGTCTGGATGATGAGGTAATTTTAACCTTTCTGGATGATGAGGTGGTTTTAACCTGTCTGGATAATGAGGTGGTTTTAACCTGTCTGGATGATGAGGTGGTTTTAACCTGTCTGGATGATGAGGTAATTTGAACCTTTCTGGATGATGAGGTGGTTTTAACCTGTCTGGATGATGAGGTGGTTTAAACCTGTCTGGATGATGAGGTGGTTTAAACCTGTCTGGATGATGAGGTGGTTTAAACCTGTCTGGATGATGAGGTGGTTTAAACCTGTCTGGATGATGGGGTGGTTTAAACCTGTCTGGATGATGAGGTGGTTTAAACCTGTCTGGATGATGAGGTGGTTTAAACCTGTCTGGATGATGAGGTGGTTTAAACCTGTCTGGATGATGAGGTGGTTTAAACCTGTCTGGATGATGAGGTGGTTTTAACCTGTCTGGATGATGAGTGGTTTAAACCTGTCTGGATGATGAGGTGGTTTTAACCTGTCTGGATGATGAGGTGGTTTAAACCTGTCTGGATGATGAGGTGGTTTAAACCTGTCTGGATGATGAGGTGGTTTTAACCTGTCTGGATGATGAGGTGGTTTAAACCTGTCTGGATGATGAGGTGGTTTAAACCTGTCTGGATGAGGAGGTGGTTTAAACCTGTCTGGATGATGAGGTGGTTTAAACCTGTCTGGATGATGAGGTGGTTTAAACCTGTCTGGATGATGAGGTGGTTTTAACCTGTCTGGATGATGAGGTGGTTTTAACCTGTCTGGATGATGAGGTGGTTTAAACCTGTCTGGATGATGAGGTGGTTTAAACCTGTCTGGATGATGGGGTGGTTTTAACCTGTCTGGATGATGAGGTGGTTTTAACCTGTCTGGATGATGAGGTGGTTTTAACCTTTCTGGATGATGGGGTGGTTTTAACCTGTCTGGATGATGAGGTGGTTTTAACCTGTCTGGATGATGAGGTGGTTTAAACCTGTCTGGATGATGAGGTGGTTTAAACCTGTCTGGATGATGAGGTGGTTTAAACCTGTCTGGATGATGAGGTGGTTTTAACCTGTCTGGATGATGAGGTGGTTTTAACCTGTCTGGATGATGAGGTGGTTTAAACCTGTCTGGATGATGGGGTGGTTTTAACCTGTCTGGATGATGAGGTGGTTTAAACCTGTCTGGATGATGAGGTGGTTTAAACCTGTCTGGATGATGAGGTGGTTTAAACCTGTCTGGATGATGAGGTGGTTTTAACCTGTCTGGATGATGAGGTGGTTTTAACCTTTCTGGATGATGAGGTGGTTTTAACCTGTCTGGATGATGAGGTGGTTTAAACCTGTCTGGATGAGGAGGTGGTTTAAACCTGTCTGGATGATGAGGTGGTTTAAACCTGTCTGGATGAGGAGGTGGTTTAAACCTGTCTGGATGATGAGGTGGTTTAAACCTGTCTGGATGAGGAGGTGGTTTAAACCTGTCTGGATGAGGAGGTGGTTTAAACCTGTCTGGATGATGAGGTGGTTTAAACCTGTCTGGATGAGGAGGTGGTTTAAACCTGTCTGGATGAGGAGGTGGTTTAAACCTGTCTGGATGAGGAGGTGGTTTAAACCTGTCTGGATGATGAGGTGGTTTAAACCTGTCTGGATGATGAGGTGGTTTAAACCTGTCTGGATGATGAGGTGGTTTAAACCTGTCTGGATGATGAGGTGGTTTTAACCTGTCTGGATGATGAGGTGGTTTAAACCTGTCTGGATGAGGAGGTGGTTTAAACCTGTCTGGATGAGGAGGTGGTTTAAACCTGTCTGGATGATGAGGTGGTTTTAACCTGTCTGGATGATGAGGTGGTTTAAACCTGTCTGGATGATGAGGTGGTTTTAACCTGTCTGGATGATGAGGTGGTTTAAACCTGTCTGGATGATGAGGTGGTTTAAACCTGTCTGGATGATGAGGTGGTTTAAACCTGTCTGGATGATGAGGTGGTTTAAACCTGTCTGGATGAGGAGGTGGTTTAAACCTGTCTGGATGATGAGGTGGTTTTAACCTGTCTGGATGATGAGGTGGTTTAAACCTGTCTGGATGATGAGGTGGTTTAAACCTGTCTGGATGAGGAGGTGGTTTTAACCTGTCTGGATGATGAGGTGGTTTAAACCTGTCTGGATGATGAGGTGGTTTTAACCTGTCTGGATGATGAGGTGGTTTAAACCTGTCTGGATGAGGAGGTGGTTTAAACCTGTCTGGATGATGAGGTGGTTTTAACCTGTCTGGATGATGAGGTGGTTTTAACCTGTCTGGATGATGAGTTGGTTTAAACCTGTCTGGATGATGAGGTGGTTTAAACCTGTCTGGATGATGAGGTGGTTTTAACCTGTCTGGATGATGAGGTGGTTTTAACCTGTCTGGATGAGGAGGTGGTTTAAACCTGTCTGGATGATGAGGTGGTTTAAACCTGTCTGGATGATGAGGTGGTTTAAACCTGTCTGGATGAGGAGGTGGTTTAAACCTGTCTGGATGATGAGGTGGTTTAAACCTGTCTGGATGATGAGGTGATTTAAACCTGTCTGGATGATGAGGTGGCCTTTCCTTCCCTTCCTTACTGTAGAGGACTGTGTTGGGTGCTGTTGGGGACCATATCCATCAATTCAGTCAATTCAGGAAGTAAACTGAAATTCCAAATCTCCTCAGAACAATTTAGAACTGACATGTCACTTTACACCCTGAATTGAATGAATTGAAATGGAAATGACCCCAACCCTGGTGTACAGTGGTCAGTGAATGGTAAATGAACCACTCCATTCCATGAGCTATTCCACACTGCACTGTTTCTCTATGGATAATACTAGTTAGCTATTTAGATAGATAGATGTATTAATTACATGGGACTACATCGAAATATGATGTCTGTTCATTACACGTGATTAGTGTATAGTCAGTCTCTGGTATTGAAATGTCCATTGTTGTCTTTTAGTTATTCGATTAGTGGCACTAATTTGACAGCTTATAAATGAATTGCTGCTGGTTATCAAACAGCAAGAAAATATGATTTATTATGATGCTGAAATGAAATGGGAGTTTGGCGTAATATAATATTGACTGCCTCAGTTAGTGTCCCTTTACAGATTTATACAGTTGCTTGCGAAATTATTCACCCCCCTTGGCATTTTTCCTATTTTGTTGCCTTACAACCTGGAATTAAAATAGATATTTGGGGGGGTTTGTATCATTTGATTTACACAACATGCCTACCACTTTGAAGATGCAAAATATTTTTTATTTGTGAAACAAACAAGAAATAAGACAAAAAAAACTGAAAACTTGAGCGTGCATAACTATTCACCACCCCCCCCCCCCCCCCCCCCCCCCCCAAAGTCAATACTTTGTAGAGCCACCTTTTGCAGCAATTACAGCTGCAAGTCTCTTGGGGTATGTCTCTATAGCTTGGCACATCTAGCCACTGGGATTTATGCCCATTCTTCAAGGCAAAACTGCTCCAGCTCCTTCAAGTTGGATGGGTTCGGCTTGTGTACAGCACTCTTTAAGTCATACCACAGATTCTCAATTGGATTGAGGTCTGGGCTTTGACTAGGCCATTCCAAGACATTTAAATGTTTCCCCTTAAACCACTCAAGTGTTGCTTTAGCAGTATGCTTAGGGTCATTGTCCTGCTGGAAGGTGAACCTCCGTCCCAGTCTCAAATTTCTGGAAGACTGAAACAGGTTTCCCTCAAGAATTTCACTGTATTTAGCACCATCCATCATTCCTTCAATTCTGACCATTTTCCCAGTCCCTGCCGATGAAAAACATCCCCACAGCAGGATGCTGCCGCCACCATGCTTCACTGTGGGGATGGTGTTCTCGGGGTGATGAGAGGTGTTGGGTTTGCGCCAGACATAGCATTTTCCTTGATGGCTAAAAAGCTCAATTTTAGTCTCATCTGACCAGAGTACCTTCTTCCATATATTTGGGGAGTCTCCCACATGCCTTTTGGCGAACACCAAACATGTTTGCTTATTTTTTTCTTTAAGCAATGGCTTTTTTCTGGCCACTCTTCCATAAAGCCCAGCTCTGTGGAGTGTACGGCTTAAAGTGGTCCTATGGACAGATACTCCAATCTCTGCTGTGGAGCTTTGCAGGTCCTTCCGGGTTATCTTTGGTCTCTTTGTTGCCTCTCTGATTAATGCCCTCCTTGCCTGGTCCGTGAGTTTTGGTGGGTGGCCCTCTCTTGGCAGGTTTGTTGTGGTGCCATATTCTTTCAATTTTTTAATAATGGATTTAATAGTGCTCCGTGGGATGTTCAAAGTTTCTGATATTTTTTTATAACCCAACCCTGATCTGTACTTCTCCACAACTTTGTCCCTGACCTGTTTGGAGAGCTCCTTGGTCTTCATGGTGCCACTTGTTTGGTGGTGCCCCTTGCTTAGTGGTGTAGCAGACTCTGGGGCCTTTCAGAATAGGTGTATATATACTGAGATCATGTGACATTTAGATTGCACACAGGTGGACTTTATTTAACTAATTATGTGACTTCTGAAGGTAATTGGTTGCACCAGATCTTAGTTAGGGGCTTCATATGCACGCACCACTTTTCCGTTATTTATTTTTTTATAATTTTTTGAAAACAATTTTTTTTTTTCATTTCACTTCAACCAATTTGGACTATTTTGTGTATGTCCATTACATGAAATCCAAATAAAAATCCATTTAAATTACAGGTTGTAATGCAAGAAAATAGGAAAAATGCCAAGGGGATGAATACTTTTGCAAGGCACTGTATTTGTGTAATTATTTATCCAAGGCTTGGTGCTCACACTGCATGGTGTTGAGAGACACAAATGTGGTCTTATTGGCCCCTCCCCTTCCAGACACCCAGCCCTGCCCCTGGGGGTATACTCCTCAGTCTGCCAGCCCTGCCGTCTCCTCTCCCAGAGTCCTTCCTGGTTGCCACTATTAGTTTGATGGATTAAGTCAACAGTATGTAGGGCAGAGCAGAGTAAACTAGAGGGAGTTTTAATCTACCCGTTTAGAACCAAGTCCCTGCTGCTCTGCTCTCTCCGTAACAAACGCTGCTTGAAATGAATTGATTTCGGCTTTCTTTTTACCCGTTCCTCTGGACTCGGTCCAAGATACAGGCTGTCTAGCACATTAGGCACCACCCCCCTTGCAAGTCTGAAATGTGAGCTGCTGTTCTCCCTTCTGGCTGTGTGGCTGTTTCTATGTCTGTGTGATGTGTTTATTGGGAGGGTAATGGATCACAGAGAGAGAAGATACATCAATAACAGCAGGTGAGGAGATAAAACATTTGGTTCTCTCTCTGTCTCTCTCTCTGTCTGTCTCTCTCTCTCTCTCTCTCTCTCTCTCTCTCTCTCTCTCTCTCTGTCTCTCTCTCTCTCTCTCTCTCTCTCTCTCTCTCTCTCTCTCTCTCTCTCTCTCTCTCTCTCTCTCTGTCTCTCTCTCTCTCTCTCTCTGTCTCTCTCTCTCTCTCTCTCTGTCTCTCTCTCTCTCTCTGTCTCTCTCTCTCTGTCTCTCTCTCTCTCTCTCTCGTCTCTCTCTCTCTCTCTGTCTCTCACTCTCTCTCTGTCTCTCACTCTCTCTCTGTCTCTCTCTCTCTGTCTCTCTCTCTTTCTCTCTCTCTGTCTCTCTCTCTCTGTCTCTCTCTCTCTCTCTCTCTCTCTCTCTCTCTCTCTCTCTCTCTCTCTCTCTCTCTCTCTTTCACGGTCTCTCTCTCTCTCTCTCTCTCTCTCTCTCTGTCTCTGTCTCTGTCTCTGTCTCTCTCTCTCTCTCTCTCTCTCTCTCTCTCTCTTCTCTCTGTCCTCTCTCTCTCTGTCTCCTCTCTCTCTCTCTCTCTCTGTCTCTCTCTCTCTCTCTCTCTCTCTCTCTCTCTCTCTCTCTCTCTCTCTGTCTCTCTCTCTCTCTCTCTCTCTCTCTGTCTCTCTCTCGCTCTCTCTCTCTCTCTCTCTCTTTCACTGTCCCTCCTTCCCTCCTTCCCTCTCTGTCTCACTGTCCCCCACGTCTCTCCCCCCCCCCTCTCTCTACCTCTCCCCCTCTCTCACTGTCCCCCAACTCTCTCTCAATTCAATTTAAGGGCTTTATTGGCATGGAAAACGTATGTTAACGTTGCCAAATCAAGTGAAGTAGATAGTAAACAAAAGTGAAATAAACAATAAATATTAACAGTAAACATTACACTCAGAAGTTTCAAAAGAATAAAGACATTTCAAATGTCATATTATGTATATATACAGTGTTGTAACAATGTGCAATGGGAAAATAAATAAACATAAATATAGGTTGTATTTACAATGGTGTTTGTTCTTCACTGGTTGGCCTTTTCTTGTGGCAACAGGTCACAAATATTGCAGCTGTGATGGCACACTGTGGTATTTCACCTAGTAGATAAGGGAGTTTATCAAAATTGGGTTTGTTTTCAAATTATTTGTAGATCTCTGTAATCTGAGGGAAATATGTGTTTCTAATATGGTCATACATTTGGCAGGAGGTTAGGAAGTGCAGCTCAGTTTCCACCTCATTTTGTGGGCAGTGTGCACATAGCCTGTCTTCTCTTGAGAGCCAGGTCTGCCTACAGCGGCCTTTCTCAATAGCAAGGCTATGCTCACTGAGTCTGTACATAGTCAAAGCTTTACTTAAGTTTGGGTCAGTCACAGTGGTCAGGTATTCTGCCAGTGTGTACTCTCTGTTTAGGGCCAAATAGCATTCTAGTTTGCTCTGTTTTTTTGTTAATTCTTTCCAATGTGTCAAGTAATTCTCTTTTTGTTTTCTCATGTTTTCTTTGGTTGGGTCTAATTGTGTTGTTGTTGTTGTCCTGGGGCTGTGTGGGGTCTGTTTGTGTTTGTGAACAGAGCCCCAGGACCAGCTTACTTAGGGGACACTTCTCCAAGTTCATCTCTCTTTAGGTGATGGCTTTGTTATGGAAGGTTTGGGAATCGCTTCCTTTTAAGTGGTTATAGATTTTAAAGGCTCTTTTCTGGATTTTGATCATTAGCAGGTATCGGCCTAATTCTGCTCTGCATGCATTATTTTGTAATTTTTCGTTGTACACAGAGGATATTTTTGCAGAATTCTGCATGCAGAGTCTCAATTTGATGTTATCCCATTTTGTGAATTCTTGGTTGGTGAGTGGATCCCAGACCTCACAACCATAAAGGGCAATGGGTTCTATAACTGATTCAAGTATTTTTAGCCAGATCCTAATTGGTACGTCGGATTTGATGTTCCTTTTGATAGCATAGAAGGCCCTTCTTGCCTTTCAGATCGTTCACAGCTTTGTGGAAGTTACCTGTGGTTTAGGCCGAGGTATGTATAGTTTTTTGTGTGCTCTAGGGCAACGGTGTCTAGATGGAATTTGTATTTGTGGTCCTGGCAACTGGACCTTTTTTGGAAAACCATTATTTTTGTCTTACTGAGATTTACTGTCAGGGCCCAGGTCTGACAGAATCTGTGCAGAATATCTAGGTGCTGCTGTAGGCCCTCATTGGTTGGTGACAGAAGCACCAGATCATCAGCAAACAGTAGACGTTTGACTTCAGATTCTAGTAGGGTGAGGCCAGGTGCTGCAGACTGTTCTATTTCCCTCGCCAATTCGTTGATATATATGTTGAAGAGGGTGTGGCTTAAACTGCATCCCTGTCTCAACCCACAGCCCTGTGGAAAGAAATGTGTGTGTTCTTTGCCAATTTTAACCGCACACTTGTTTGTGTACATGGATTTTATAATGTCGTACCCCACTTTCCATCAATTTGTATAGCAGAACCTCATTCCAAATTGAGTCAAAAGCTTTTTTGAAATCAACAAAGCATGAGAAGACTTTGCCTTTGTTTTGGTTTGTTTGTTTGTCAATTAGGGTGTGCAGGGTGAATACGTGGTCTGTCGTACGGTAATTTGGTAAAAAGCCAATTTGACATTTGATCAGTACATTGTTTTCACTGAAGAAATGAACTAGTCTGCTGTTAATGATAATGCAGAGGATTTCCCCCAAGGTTGCTGTTGACGCATATCCCACGGTAGTTATTGGGGTCAGATTTGTCTCCACTTTTGTGGATTGGGGTGATCAGTCCTTGGTTCCAAATATTGGGGAAGATGCCAGAGCTAAGGATGATGTTAAAGAGATTAAGTATAGCCAATTGGAATTTGTGGTCTGTATATTTTATCATTTCATTGAGGATACCATCAACACCACAGGCCTTTTTGGGATGGAGGGTTTGTATTTTGTCCTGTAGTTCATTCAATGTAATTGGAGAATCCAGTGGGTTCTTGGAGTCTTTAATAGTTGATTCTAAGGTTTGTATTTGATCATGTATATTTTTTTACTGTTTGTTCATTGTTATAGGGCCAAAAATATTGGAGAAGTGGTTTACCCATACATCTCTGTTTTGCATAGATAGTTCTTCGTGTTGTTGTTTGTTTAGTGTTTTCCAATTTTCCCAGAAGTGGTTAGAGTCTATGGATTCTTCAATTACATTGAGCTGATTTCTGACATGCTGTTCCTTCTTTTTCCGTAGTGTATTTCTGTATTGTTTTAGTGATTCACCATAGTGAAGGCGTAGGCTCAGGTTTTCTGTGTCTCTATGTTTTTGGTTGGATAAGTTTCTCAATTTCTTTCTTAGGTTTTTGCATTCTTCATCAAACCATTTGTCGTTGTTGTTACTTTTCTTCAGTTTTCTGTTAGAGATTTTTAGATTTGATAGGGAAGCTGAGAGGTCAAATATACTGTTTAGGTTTTCTGCTGCCAAGTTTACACCTTCACTATTACAGTGGAACGTTTTGTCCAGGAAGTTGTCTAAAAGGGATTGAATTTGTTGTTGCCTAATAGTTTTTTGGTAGGTTTTGACACTACTTTCCTTCAATCTACAGTCGTGGTCAAAAGTTTTGAGAATGACACAAATACTATTTGTCACAAAGTCTGCTGCCGCAATTTTGATGATGACAATTTGCATATACTCTAGAATGTCATGAAGAGTGGTCAGATGAATTGCAATTAATTGCAAAGTCCCTCTTTGCCAAAAAAACATTTCCACTGCATTTCAGCCCTGCCACAAAAGGACCAGCTGCCATCATGTCAGTGATTCTCTCGTTAACACAGGTGAGAGTGTTGACAAGGACAAGGCTGGAGATCACTCTGTCATGCTGATTGAGTTAGAATAACAGACTGGAAGCTTTAAAAGGAGGGTGGTGCTTGAAATCATTGTTTTTCCTCTGTTAACCATGGTTACCTGCAAGGAAACATGTGCCGTCATCATTGCTTTGCACAAAAAGGTCTTCACAGGCAAGGATATTGCTGCTAGTAAGATTGCACCTAAATCAACCATTTATCGGATCATCAAGAACTTCAAGGAGAGAGGTTCAATTGTTGTGAAGAAGGCTTCAGGGCGCCCAAGAAAGTCAAGCAAGCGCCAGGACCGTCTCCTCAAGTTGATTTAGCTGCGGAATCGGGGCACCACCAGTGCAGAGCTTGCTCGAGGAAGCGAGGAAGCCACTTCTGTCCAGGAAAAACATCAGGGACAGACTGATATTCTGCAAAAGGTACAGGGATTGGACTGCTGAGGACTGGGGTAAAGTCATTTTCTCTGATGAATCCCCTTTCCGAATGTTTGGGGCAGCCAGAAAAAAGCTTGTCCGGAGAAGACAAGGTGAGCGCTACCATCAGTCCTGTGTCATGCCAACAGTAAAGCATCCTGAGACCATTCATGTGTGGGGTTGCTTCTCAGCCAAGGGAGTGGGCTCAATCACAATGTTGCCTAAGAACACAGCCATGAATAAAGAATGGTACCAACACATTCTCCGAGAGCAACTTCTCCCAACCATCCAAGAACAGTTTGGTGACGACCAATGCCTTTTCCAGCATGATGGAGCACCTTGCCATAAGGCAAAAGTGATAACTAAGTGGCTCGGGGAACAAAACATAGACATTTTGGGTCCATGGCCAGGAAACTCCCCAGACCTTAATCCCATTGAGAACTTGTGGTCAATCCTCAAGAGACGGGTGGACAAACAAAAACCCACAAATTCTGACAAACTCCAAGCATTGATTATGCAAGAATGGGCTGCCATCAGTCAGGATGTGGCCCAGAAGTTAATTGACAGCATGCCAGGGCGGATTGCAGAGGTCTTGAAAAAGAAGGGTCAACACTGCAAATATTGACTCTTTGCATAAACTTAATGTAATTGTCAATAAAAGCCTTTGAGACTTATGGATTGCTTGTAATTAGACTTCAGTATACCATAGTAACATCTGACAAAATTATCTCATAACTCTGAAGCAGCGAACTTTGTGAAGACCAATACTTGTGTCATTCTCAAAACTTTTGACCAGGACTGTACAGCATTTCTTAATATTATTCAGTTCCTTTGGCTTTGATGCCTCATGATTGAGTATTGCTCTGTCAAGTAGACTGTGCTTTTGCTGTGATCTGATAGGGGTGTCAGTGGGCTGACTGAATGCTCTGAGAGACTCTGGGTTGAGGTCAGTGATAAAGTGGTCTACAGTACTACTGCCAAGAGATGAGCTATAGGTGTACCTACCATAGGAGTCCCCTCGAAACCTACCATTGACTATGTACATACCCAGCGTGCAACAGAGCTGCAGGAGTTGTGACCCATTTTTGTTGGTTATGTTGTCATAGTTGTGCCTAGGGGGGCATATGGGGGAGGGAATGCTGTCACCTCCAAGTAGGTGTTTGTCCCCCTGTGTGCTGAGGGTGTCAGGTTCTTGTCCAGTTCTGGCATTTAGGTCGACACAGACTAGTACATGTCCCTGGGTTTGGAAATTATTGATTTCCCCCACCAGGATGGAGAAGCTATCTTCATTAAAGTATGAGGATTCTAGTGGGGGGATATAGGTAGCACACAGGAGGACATTTTTCTCTGTTGAGATAATTTCCTTTTGAATTTCTAGCCAAATGTAAAAGGTTCCTGTTTTGATTAATTTAATAGAGTGAGTTAGGTCTGCTCTCCCGCAGGTCTGGGAGAGTTAGGTCTGCTCTCCCGCAAGTCTGGGAGAGTGTCTCGCTGGTCTGGGCGGGGTGTCTGTTGATCTGTTGCTCCTGTGTGATGAGTTGGGTCTGCGATTGAGGGCGATATCATTTAGTGTCCAGGCGAAGGTGGGCACTGCTGCCTTGTATAGGTGGACCTGGTCCTAAAGGCTGTTCAAGTCCAGGGTGGAGTGGTGGGCCAGGTAGACAATTGGTTTTGAGGCATAGTCACTTCAAATACTTGCGCTTACCTGCTGTATGGTAGCAGGGTGGAAGTATTTTCGTGGTAGCAGGGTTGAGATAACCACTTGTGCGTTGGGGAAAGTAGAAGAAGCTTTTTCTATAACTCCCTTGAGTGATGTGGCCACCCTTTCCTGCTGTGTTCTCAGGTCGTTTGTGCCTGTGTGTATTATTATGTGGCTGGGTGATCCTAGTTGGTCCTCAGACAGAAGGTCTAGGGCGCGCTGGATGTTTGGACACCAGAGTTTAGACACTGTGTATTTGGGAAAAAGTTTATTTTCTTGTATGTATTGTCCGTTTGAGTCCATATGGAGTACAATCTGTGGCTTGTGTATGTCCTCAGTGGGTGTGGTGGGGTCGTCAGGAGGGCTATCAGGGTGGCTGACAGGGGGGTGCTCAGTGGGGTTGGGATCCCTTGGGCTTGGGGTTCTTCATTTGTTTGTCTGGCTGTGATGTCGAGGCTATGGTCAGGGTCTAGGGTATATGGTTCTGCTGCGGTGTCGAGACTTTGGTCAGGATCTGAGGTGGGCTGTTCTGCTGGCTTCTCTGTGGGGGTGGCCAGCTCTCTAATGGGTTGTTCTCTGTCACCCGTCATCGTTCTCACCTTCTCCTCCAGCACTCTGATCCTCTCCTCTAGTGCTCTGTTCTTCTCCTGCTCCTGCTCTTTCTCCTGTTGATGTTGTCTCACCACAGTCCAGAGTGCAGACATGTCTCTCTCTACCTGCAGCTCTCCAGGTCTAGTTAAGGGGGTGTTGTTGTGCTGGACTGTTGTCTGGGTCTGTGCTGACTGGAGTGTGTTCACCTGCTGTTCCAGCTCCACCTGCCTTACCTCCAGCTGGGTGAATTTATCCTTCATTTCAATGAGGGAGTAGTGCTCTGTGTTGGGAAGTTGACTTTCCGCTTGGGCTTGCTCGTCTGTGGGGTTATATAATGAAGAGGTCTGGTCTGACCCGCTCGGGGTGGGGGTATCTTTTTCAAGGCAGAGCTTCTCCTGCTGAGCTATTTCTTTGATTAGGTGAAAGTCCAGCTGGAACTGTTTGGTGTTGCCCTGTACCAAAACTGTTCCAGATTTATAGAGATTTATATTAGACTATGCGACTCTCCTGTCATTGTTGGGCTCAAGGGCTTTGACACCTCTCACTTCACACCTCAGTGCTAATTGAAGTTGTATCTCTTTGTCCTAGCAAGCTTGGTAGCCTTAGCATTCAGTCCTTATAAAGTAAAATATATCATTGTAATGTATTTTTCTTCTTGGTTTTTGAAAGTAAAAAATAGCTTCAGACTAAACATTACTCACTCAGTTCCAGGTTGGATGGTGTTTTCAGGTTTCTGTTTGTTTGCCAGAGCATTTGCTGTATAGTTTGGGAATAGTCATCCTTGGTAGTAGAAAGCCTTCCAGGTAATTCCGTCCAAAATCAGGTTGTAGGTTTGGAGTTTTGGTTTGGAATGAAGGTTATGCTGTGGAGGGTAGCATCCTGTATATGTCCCTGCCAAAAATCCAAGTTTATCTACTGTAATATTTTTTGTAAAAACATGCTTAAAATGCAGGAGCAATCTCTCTCTCTCTCTCTCTCTCTCTCTCTCTCTCTCTCTCTCTCTCTCTCTCTCTCTCTCTCTCTCTCTCTCTCTCTCTCTCTCTCTCTCTCTCTCTCTCTCTCTCTCTCTCTCTCTCTCTCTCTCTCTCTCTCTCTCTCTCTCTCTCTCTCTCTCTTCTCTCTCTCTCTCTCTCTCTCTCTCTCTCTCTCTCTCTCTCCCTCTCCCTCTCCCTCCCTCTCTCCCTCTCTGTCTCCCCCTCTATTTATTTCTCTCTCTCTGATCCTGATCTCTGATCGTCGTCCTGTCCTCCTCTCTGCTATGTTAGTAGTGGTTGACAGGGGGGATGGAGGTAGGTTAGTAGTGGTTGACAGGGGGATGGAGGTAGGTTAGTAGTGGTTGACAGGGGGGTGGAGGTAGGTTAGTAGTGGTTGACAGGGGGATGGAGGTAGGTTAGTAGTGGTTGACAGGGGGTGGAGGTAGGTTAGTAGTGGTTGACAGGGGGGATGGAGGTAGGTTAGTAGTGGT
>NW_028166631.1:97500-100033 GCF_964263955.1 Coregonus lavaretus
TCTCTCTCTTCTCTCTCTCTCTCTCTCTCTCTCTCTCTCTCTCTCTCTCTCTCTCTCTGTCTCACAGTCTCTTTCTCTCTCTCTCTCTCTCTCTCTCTCTCTCTCTCTCTCTCTCTCCTCTCTCTCTCTCTCTCTCTCTCTCTTCTCTTTCTCTCTCTCTCTCTCTCTCTCTCTCTCCATCAACTCCATTCAAATTGTATCCAAAATAGATAATATATATAGATGTCCTAGCCTACCTCTTTCAGGTAATACATTCAATACAGTACTAGCCTTATATTTACCTAATTAATGATGGGTTATGCATAATAAGCTTCTAACTTATAGCCTCTGTCTCTTGCGCAACACGCACCTGTACTCCGCTGGCCTCTCTCCTTATAAAACGCTCCTTAGCTCTTGGAGTTCCGTGCAGGAGAAGATACACTAGAATAGCTTGCTGGTTTTTAGCATTTCTTACACCGATAGACGTTTCGAAGAGGGACACAAGTTACATATTTTGCTGAATGTTAAATACAGCAGCCAATAGAACTCACGGGGTAGTTTGAAAGAAGAGCGAACCCTCGATGGCGGTAGGCTATAGCAGTTATTTATTCAGACCCAGAACCATTCGATCTTCGTGAAGAGAAGTGAAAGCCCTCTGCATCTAATTCTAGTCCTATATTATTCAAGGATGACATTACAATGATGAAGGACAACAAAACTTATTTCATTTAACTGTTGAAAGCGAGGAAGGAATGAAGCAACACTAGAGAGAGAAAGAGCAGGTAGGTTAATACCATTAGGGAAATATTATGAAAGGTGTGTTTGTGTCAGCCTACTAATTATACAAATAGGCCCTATTATATATTACAATTAAAATCTAATTATCTAGCCTATACTTGTAACTTTGTAGGCCTCATGTGCTGCACCAGAATCACATGTTCTCTCCCTGCTTTATCATGGTTTGAATGATGTGTGTAATTCCAGTCCATATAATACAGTATAATACAATACAGTACAGTAATACAGTTCACACTCTAACAGATTAGCCTACTGGAGCTAGTTTCATTTATTTACCCAGGAGAGCATATAGCTAGCTACATCTATGGGCTTTATATAGCTAGCTACATCTATGGGCTTTATATAGCTAGCTACATCTATGGGCTTTATATAGCTAGCTACATCTATGGGCTTTTATATAGCTAGCTACATCTATGGGCTTTTATATAGCTAGCTACATCTATGGGCTTTTATATAGCTAGCTACATCTATGGGCTTTATTTATAGCTAGCTACATCTATGGGCTTTTATATAGCTAGCTACATCTATGGGCTTTATATAGCTAGCTACATCTGTGGGCTTTATATAGCTAGCTACATCTATGGGCTTCATATAGCTAGCTACATCTATGGGCTTTATATAGCTAGCTACATCTATGGGCTTTTATATAGCTAGCTACATCTATGGGCTTTTATATAGCTAGCTACATCTATGGGCTTTTATATAGCTAGCTACATCTATGGGCTTTATATAGCTAGCTACATCTGTGGGCTTTATATAGCTAGCTACATCTATGGGCTTCATATAGCTAGCTACATCTATGGGCTTTATATAGCTAGCTACATCTATGGGCTTTTATATAGCTAGCTACAGCTATGGGCTTTATATAGCTAGCTACAGCTATGGGCTTTATATAGCTAGCTACAGCTATGGGCTTTATATAGCTAGCTACATCTATGGACTTTATATAGCTAGCTACATCTATGGGCTTCATATAGCTAGCTACATCTATGGGCTTTATTATAGCTAGCTACATCTATGGGCTTTTATATAGCTAGCTACATCTATGGGCTTTTATATAGCTAGCTACATCTATGGGCTTTATATAGCTAGCTACATCTATGGGCTTTATATAGCTAGCTACATCTATGGGATTTATATAGCTAGCTACATCTATGGGATTTATATAGCTAGCTACATGGGCTTTTATATAGCTAGCTACATCTATGGGCTTTATATAGCTAGCTACATCTATGGGCTTTATATAGCTAGCTACATCTATGGGCTTTATATAGCTAGCTACATCTATGGGCTTTCTATAGCTAGCTACATCTATGGGCTTTATATAGCTAGCTACATCTATGGGCTTTATATAGCTAGCTACATCTATGGGCTTTATATAGCTAGCTACATCTATGGGCTTTTATATAGCTAGCTACATCTATGGGCTTCATATAGCTAGCTACATCTATGGGCTTTTATATAGCTAGCTACATCTATGGGCTTTTATATAGCTAGCTACATCTATGGGCTTTATATAGCTAGCTACATCTATGGGCTTTTATATAGCTAGCTACATCTATGGGCTTTTATATAGCTAGCTACATCTATGGGCTTTTATATAGCTAGCTACATCTATGGGCTTTTATATAGCTAGCTACATCTATGGGCTTTTATATAGCTAGCTACATCTATGGGCTTTTATATAGCTAGCTACATCTATGGGCTTTTATATAGCTAGCTACATCTATGGGCTTTTATATAGCTAGCTACATCT
>NW_028166630.1:0-7500 GCF_964263955.1 Coregonus lavaretus
AATGCCCTGTGGCCGTTATAAATCAGATTGCTGAATCCTTACAATACCAGTAAGCCCCACATCGACAGTCTAAAGTATGTGTGTGTATTTCTAACACCCTGTGTGTGTTAGAAACCACATTGAGTTACTAAAGCATGGAAAGTCCATACGATAGCAATATGCCCCAAGTCTAAAGCATGAAGGACTGTGGGACACATGTACACACGCACACACACACATACAAGCACACACACAGCATTCAGCTCTCTCCCAGCATAACGATTGTGAGTGTGACAGTCATGCCCCTGGCCACGTCCACATGGTTACTATCCCTGCTCCTGTTCCTCTTCCTCTGCCGTGAAGACTGACCAAGGGCTGCATGAAGTGCAATATTACTGCCGAAGCAGAGAGACAGAGGAGAGGAGAGGAGAGGAGAGGAGAGGAGAGGAGAGGAGAGGAGAGGAGAGAAAGAGAGAGAGAGAGAGAGAGAGAGAGAGAGAGAGAGTGAAGAGGAGAGAAAGGAAAGGAAAGGAAAGGAGAGAGCGAGAGGGAGCGAGAGAGAGAGAGCGAGAGAGCGAGAGAGAGAGAGCGAGAGAGAGAGAGAGAGAGAGAGAGAGAGAGAGAGAGAGAGAGGAGAGGAGAGAAAGGAAAGGAGAGTGCGAGAGGGAGCGAGAGAGAGAGAGAGAGAGAGAGAGAGAGAGAGAGAGAGAGAGAGAGAGAGAGAGAGAGAGAGAGAGAGAGAGAGAGAGAGATCAGGTTGAATGCAGTGTGACAGTTTGAATGGACTGAGTAGAGTGGGCAGAGGCTCATTAACCTCAGAGGGTGACATTAAACCACACAGATCACACACAGACACACACACAGAGTAGATTGATTGTGGGGGTCAGGTGACGGCCTGCCACTGTCCCACTAATGAGCTACAGGTGTAGGTAGGGCAGCACTCCTCTAATGAACCATTCCCTCTCTCCCTCAACTCTTCTCTCATGTTCTTTCTCTCCTGTGGAATCTTAAATATCTGTCCTCTACTGGCTGCTCCTCTCGTATTTCCACTCTCCTCCCTTCTCCTTCTCTCCTCCTTCCCTTCTATCCTCCCTTCCCTTCTCTCCTCTCTTCCCTAACCTTCTCTCCTCTCTTCCCTAACCTTCTCTCCTCTCTTCCCTAACCTTCTCTCCTCTCTTCCCTAACCTTCTCTCCTCTCTTCTCTTCTCTCCTCCCTTCTCTTCTCTTCTCTCCTCTCTTCCCTTCTCTCCTCTCTTCCCTTCTCTCCTCCCTTCCCTTCTCTCCTCTCTTCCCTTCTCTCCTCCCTTCCCTAACCTTCTCTCCTCTCTTCTCTTCTCTCCTCCCTTCCCTTCTCTCCTCTCTTCCCTTCTCTCCTCTCTTCCCTTCTCTCCTCTCTTCCCTAACCTTCTCTCCTCTCTTCCCTAACCTTCTCTCATCTCTTCTCTTCTCTTCTCTCCTCCCTTCTCTTCTCTCCTCCCTTCCCTTCTCTCCTCTCTTCCCTTCTCTTCTCTCCTCTCTTCTCTCCTCCCTTCCCTTCTCTCCTCTCTTCCCTTCTCTCCTCCCTTCCTTTCTCTCCTCCCTTCCCTTCTCTCCTCCCTTCCCTAACCTTCTCTTCTCTCATCCCTTCCCTTCTCTCCTCTCTTGCCTTCTCTCCTCCCTTGCCTTCTCTCCTCTCTTCCCTTCTCTCCTCTCTTCCCTTCTCTCCTCTCTTCCCTTCTCTCCTCCCTTCCCTTCTCTCCTCTCTTCCCTTTTCTCCTCCCTTCCCTTCTCTCCTCCCTTCCCTTCTCTCCTCTCTTCCCTAACCTTCTCTCCTCTCTTCTCTTCTCTCCTCCCTTCCCTTCTCTCCTCTCTTCCCTTCTCTCCTCCCTTGCCTTCTCTCCTCTCTTCCCTTCTCTCCTCCTTTCCCTAACCTTCTCTCCTCTCTTCCCTAACCTTCTCTCCTCTCTTCTCTCCCTCCTTCCCTTCTCTCCTCCTTGCCTTCTCTCTCTCTTCCCTTCTCTCCTCCCTTCCCTTCTCTCCTCTCCTCTCCTCCCTTCCCTTCTCTCCTCTTTCCCTTCCCTTCTCTCCTCTCCTCCCTTCCCTTCTCTCCTCTCCTCCCTTCCCTTCCCTTCCCTTCTCTCCTCTCCTCCTTCCCTTCTCTCCTCTCTTCCCTTCTCTCCTCTCTTCCCTCCTCTCCTCCCTTCCCTTCCCTTCTCTCCTCTCTTCCCTTCTCTCCTCCCTTCCCTCCTATCATTTCTTCCCTTCTCTTCTCTCTTCCCTTCTCTCCTCTCTTCCCTTCTCTCATCCCTTGCCTTCTCTCCACAATTCCTCTTTTCCCCTGTCCCCTCCTCTTTTCCTCTCTGCCCCTCCTCTTTTCCTATCTGTCCCCTCCTCTTTTCCTCTCTGCCCCTCCTCCTTTCCTCTCTGTCCCCTCCTCTTTTCCCCTCTGTCCCCTCCTCTTTTCCTCTCTGCCCCTCCTCCTTTCCTCTCTGTCCCCTCCTCTTTTCCTATCTGTCCCCTCCTCTTTTCCCCTCTGTCCCCTCCTCTTTTCCTCTGTCCCCTCCTCTTTTCCTCTGTCTGAGTGTGAATGGGTGGGTGAAAGGAATAAAAACAGAAGTAGTCTGTATTTACAGTAAATGTGTATACCTCCTGATCAGTAGTTGTTTTGTTCAAGGAAGCACACAGTGTCAAACTAAATGTATAGCTCTACACACTGTTCATACTAGGCTGTTTATAACTGCTGCTTTGTAATCAGGGGGTATATATCAACCCCCTAAGCTTTGTGCCGTGTGTACACACACACACTGAATAAGCATTAGCGTAGAGGCAGGTTTCAATGACATGGTCACACCTGTGCATTTCAAATCCCCACACAAGGATAAAGTACTGTGGATACCTCAGTAACTGGGGTACTTCCTCTCAGAAGGTCTATCAACACAGAAAAAGTGAAAGTTATGATATCAAAGTCAGAACTCTTTCACAATCTCTCACAGTGAATACAGACGCATAAACAAGCTTACAAAAACATTCTCTCTAATATTCTCTAGAAATGCCATTTCCGGTAATAATCACCCTGCATGTACACCAGAGAAGTATACTGGTAATCAAAATGCTATTAAATAATCATTAAAGCTGTGCATGCACTATCTCCATAAGAAGTGAAAGACAGACAGAGAGAGATGCATATACAGAGATAGAGAGATATTGAGAGAGAGACCTACAGATAGGGTTGTGAAAGAGAGAGAGAGGTACAGGTATATACTGTTGATATACAGTGGGGGAAAAAAGTATTTAGTCAGCCACCAATTGTGCAAGTTCTCCCACTTAAAAAGATGAGAGAGGCCTGTAATTTTCATCATAGTTACACGTCAACTATGACAGACAAAATGAGAAAAAAATATCCAGAAAATCACATTGTAGGATTTTTAATGAATTTATTTGCAAATTATGGTGGAAAATAAGTATTTGGTCAATAACAAAAGTTTCACAATACTTTGTTACATACCCTTTGTTGGCAATGACACAGGTCAAACGTTTTCTGTAAGTCTTCACAAGGTTTTCACACACTGTTGCTGGTATTTTGGCCCATTCCTCCATGCAGATCTCCTCTAGAGCAGTGATGTTTTGGGGCTGTCGCTGGGCAACACGGACTTTCAACTCCCTCCAAAGATTTTCTATGGGGTTGAGATCTGGAGACTAGCTAGGCCACTCCAGGACCTTGAAATGCTTCTTACGAAACCACTCCTTCGTTGCCCGGGCGGTGTGTTTGGGATCATTGTCATGCTGAAAGACCCAGCCACGTTTCATCTTCAATGCCCTTGCTGATGGAAGGAGGTTTTCACTCAAAATCTCACGATACATGGCCCCATTCATTCTTTCCTTTACACGGATCAGTCGTCCTGGTCCCTTTGCAGAAAAACTGCCCCAAAGCATGATGTTTCCACCCCCATGCTTCACAGTAGGTATGGTGTTCTTTGGATGCAACTCAGCATTCTTTGTCCTCCAAACACGACGAGTTGAGTTTTTACCAAAAAGTTCTATTTTGGTTTCATCTGACCATATGACATTCTCCCAATCCTCTTCTGGATCATCCAAATGCACTCTAGCAAACTTCAGACGGGCCTGGACATGTACTGGCTTAAGCAGGGGGACACATCTGGCACTGCAGGATTTGAGTCCCTGGCGGCGTAGTGTGTTACTGATGGTAGGCTTTGTTACTTTGGTCCCAGCTCTCTGCAGGTCATTCACTAGGTCCCAGTGTGGTTCTGGGATTTTTGCTCACCGTTCTTGTGATCATTTTGACCCCACGGGGTGAGATCTTGCGTGGAGCCCCAGATCGAGGGAGATTATCAGTGGTCTTGTATGTCTTCCATTTCATAATAATTGCTCCCACAGTTGATTTATTCAAACCAAGCTGCTTACCTATTGCAGATTCAGTCTTCCCAGCCTGGTGCAGGTCTACAATTTTGTTTCTGGTGTCCTTTGACAGCTCTTTGGTCTTGGCCATAGTGGAGTTTGGAGTGTGACTGTTTGAGGTTGTGGACAGGTGTCTTTTATACTGATAACAAGTTCAAACAGGTGCCATTAATACAGGTAACGAGTGGAGGACAGAGGAGCCTCTTAAAGAAGAAGTTACAGGTCTGTGAGAGCCAGAAATCTTGCTTGTTTGTAGGTGACCAAATACTTATTTTCCACCATAATTTGCAAATAAATTCATTAAAAATCCTACAATGTGATTTTCTGGAGAAAAAACATCTCAATTTGTCTGTCATAGTTGACGTGTACCTATTATGAAAATTACAGGCATCTCTCATCTTTTTAAGTGGGAGAACTTGCACAATTGGTGGCTGACTAAATACTTTTTTCCCCCACTGTATAGAGAAAGAGAGAGATTGTGAGGGAAGGAGGGGGAGAGAGAGAGACAGAGAGAGAAAAAGAGAGAGAGAGTTAGCAGAGTTCAGACAGAGCTCAGTCTGGGTTGTTACCAGACCTTTAGAAGGCTGTCTGATTGGACTCCTCTCTCTCCAGCCAATAGCACATTAGGTCAGAGGGGGTTTAGCATCTGAACAGACAAATAAGGAAATCATTTAAATTAGACCCAGCTCCCTCCTGTCCCAGGTCTCTCAACTTTATCTCGCTCTCTCCATTGATGAAGGATTCTAATGATGGTGCTAAAAGTCATCATCGTTAATGTTAGCAGCACAGTACATGCACACAGATGCCCCGGCTCAGCAGGAACAGAAACCAGGAACACAAAATGGGAACACACACACACACACACACACACAAATAGCTTAACAACCTCTTTCTCATCTACAATTCAAATCAGCCCAACGCAAATTATTCCAGCCCAAATTCTCAATTAATTTTATGCACTGTGTATGAAATATGGTCTGCACGCTGTTCCATGCTAAAACACAGGAGCTAAATTGCCAGGGCCTCTGGGCCTGTGGTAGTGTTAGCATTTCAAATTGAGTTACACGGCTAAACAAGCAAGACCTCCGCTAGCTAAGGCTGCCTCATCTGTTTACAGCAGGACAACCTATTTGTGTGTGTGTGTGTGTGTGTGTGTGTGTGTGTGTGTGTGTGTGTGTGTGTGTGTGTGTGTGTGTGTGGGCTGTATTAACCAGCGCAGAGAAGCTGAGAGCTAAATGACATGACAAATGTAGATGTGATCTATGGTAATTAGCTCACCATCTCTCGCTCAGACACAAACACACAGTACACATACACACATCCACACGTGCATATGCAAATGCCTACAGAGACACACTGACAGAGACACTGACACACACACACACATCTCCTTTTAATGATGGATCACACTACACTGTCACTGTGAACGCTTGACATCAGACACAGATAGTATTTTATTCATGCCTTTCCCTAGGAGAAAATATATTAGTATTGTTATTCTTCCTCCATAGCAATGTGGGGGGTTGAGGAAATTTGTTCAATTGAATTTCAATACATATCAAAAAACTTGGAGCTGTGTCAAAAAATGACAGTGGATTATAGTAAGAACATGTTTTTCATTCCGTACGTTCATACTGTATACAGTATGTTGGCAGTCGACGCACAAGAATCCTTTAGAAGAATGAGAAAGTCAAGTCAGCTTGACAGGACTGGATTAGTTCAATAACTCATCACCATCAGTGGTACACTGAGGAGGATGGAGAGAATCAGTGGTAGACTGAGGAGGATGGAGAGAATCAGTGGTAGACTGAGGAGGATGGAGAGAATCAGTGGTAGACTGAGGAGGATGGAGAGAATCAGTGGTAGACTGAGGAGGATGGAGAGAATCAGTGGTAGACTGAGGAGGATGGAGAGAATCAGTGGTAGACTGAGGAGGATGGAGAGAATATGTCTGCAGTTCTCGTACAGAAGCTGAGTATTCAGGTTAACATTGTAATGTATACTTTACATTGTATATGGATCTATACATTCCTACCTCCTTATAAAAAAAAAACGTTGTCCCTTATTATATTTTAATTAATAAACCGGGTAGTTTGGCTCCTGGGTGCTGTTTGGCTGAAAGCCATGGTATATCAGACAATATACCACAGGTATGACTCAAAACTACTTGTTTACTGTTCTACGTATGCTGGTAACCAGTTTATAATAGCAATAAAGCACCTCAGGGGTTTGTGCTATATGGCCAACAATATACAACGGCTAAGGGCTGTATCCAGACACTCGGCGTTGCGTCGTCCATAAGATGAACCCTTAGCCGTGGTATATTGGCCATATACCACACCCCCTCAGGCCTTATTGCTTAAGTATAATATCACATGTGCAAACATATTTAATTATTGTTTACATTGTAACTGTAAAGAAATCCCAATAAAAATACGATTTATTTTTTTTAAGAAGCTGAGTGCTCATAACCAGTGCTGCCTCAATGCTCTGGCCCAGTCAGTGTGTTAGAGTTAGACCCACCTGGAACCCTTCTACCTCCAGAGAGTTTCTATCCAATCTGTGTGGAGCGGTTATCAGTGGCTACCACCAGGACTCCTCTACCTGACTATAGCTGAGGCAGAACACGGGCTCTTTCAGGTTGAGAGAGGGAGAGAGGGAGAGAGAGAAAGAGAAAGGGAGAGAAACAGAGAGAGATGGAGGGAAGAAGAGGGAGCTAGAGAAAGGGAGAGAAAGAGAGAGAGATGGAGGGAAGAAGAGGGAGCTAGAGAAAGAGGGAAAGGGAAAGGGGGAAATAGAGAGAGAGAGAGAGAGAGGGGAGTGAAGAGAGAAAAACAAGAGGCAGAGAGAGGGGAGGGAGAAGGGAGGATGAAGGGACAGAGAGAAAAGCCAGAGAGTAAGCAGTGGAAGGTGAGATCAATCAGCCTCTCCTCCAGTATGACAGTGTAATCACAGCCAGCGTTGTCTTCAGATGAAGGATGGCATTCTCTCTGTCCTCTGACACATCTAAACACCGGGCGGCCATCTTCCGCTCACTTTGTTCAACATTTCAATAACCATTGTCACTAAGGATCATATATGATTTGAGTTTGAGTCAAGGAAATTAAAAGGGGTGGAAAAAATTGC
>NW_028166630.1:10000-27500 GCF_964263955.1 Coregonus lavaretus
GTATAAGCGTATTATTTATTGTTTGATTATATAACTAAAGTTAGAAACTTGAGGAAATAACATGTGCATTAGTCTAGTAGTAACACATTACTGAATCAAGAAGATGTCAATAGTGATTCTGAATAGGCAACCAGCAGTAAACGTGTCAATTTTTAATAGTAATTCTAAAGGTTTTATGTAGGAAATGAAAAAGGATCAGAAGC
Source organism: Coregonus lavaretus (assembly GCF_964263955.1). NCBI lineage: Eukaryota > Metazoa > Chordata > Actinopteri > Salmoniformes > Salmonidae > Coregonus > Coregonus lavaretus. The sequence goes on from NW_028166630.1 coordinate 10,204, forward strand.
AATTCAGTAGTGATCAGTAGTGACACAACACTACACACGTAAATGGCAGTACTAATTCAATAGTGATCCAGTAGGCATACAACAGTTATGTGTAGGCCTTTTATAGTAATTCAATAGTGAACATGTCGGAATTGAGTAGGAAATATGTAGTGTTCACAATTAGTGAAACGTCCCAATTTATCATTAAATTACAACATAAACCACTACTGTCTTACTCCACATCTCAGTAGCAATCAGGTAGTAAAACCAGTAGGTTATGTGTAGATATTGTGTAGTAGTAATGAGTAGTAAAACCAGTAGGTTATGTGTATATCTTGTGTAGTAGTAATGAGTAGTAAAACCAGTAGGTTATGTGTATATCTTGTGTAGTAGTAATGAGTAGTAAAACCAGTAGGTTATGTGTAGATATTGTGTAGTAGTAATGAGTAGTAAAACCAGTAGGTTATGTGTAGATCTTGTGTAGTAGTGATGAGTAGTAAAACCAGTAGGTTATGTGTATATCTTGTGTAGTAGTAATGAGTAGCAATTCAGTAGTACTTTTTCATGAGGGGAAGTACATTTATATTACACTCTTGTCATTAGTCACATACAGAGAAATGCTAGGCCTATAAAATGCACCTAATTTAAAAACATAATATTCTGGTACAGGGTAACATTCACCTGAAATTAAACTGTAATTTAACAATATTTAATAAACATTACATTAGTGACACTGATAGAAGAAATAACACACTGTGAACACATCTTTTAAAAGCAGGAGTTTTCATGCCTACATGATCTTGAAAATGGCTTGATTGATCAGATTAAATTTTACAGTTATATAAAAAGTCATATTAAAACGTAACAATTTAACAATAACAATAACCATATCAACGATGCCTTCACTTGAAGGTTCCAGAGAAAGTTCAAGAGGAACTACCTTTTATTTATCTATAGAGAAAAAAAACTATGACTGATAAGTTTAAATCTGTCCTGCTAGGTCACAATTGTCTGTTCTCTGACACACCTGTCAGTCTCCCTCACCTGTCCTTCCTTCCACGCCCCCTGGCGTTGATCCGCTTCTCCCTGTTCCTCTGTTTCCTGGCTCCATGGATAGTCTTGTCCTCCCCATCCAGGAGCTCTTTAGGGAACAGACTCCGCTCGTCAAAGGCAGCCTTCACCACTGCATGAGGGCACAGAGAGGGAATAACATCCTGAAGCTAGTCAGACACAAAATAACAGACCTGTATTCTATCTTTCAACTATACATTATCTTAAAACGACTTATTAATCAAACTTTTGGTTTTATATTTTTGTTTCTTTTTATTCACACCAATAAGGGGCGTACCCTCACTGTTGGCCGGTATGGCTGGGTATATTGGGCTGGTATTGTCTCTATGGTTGAAGTAGCGGTGTGGGTGTGTGATAAACTCTGGCCTGGACAGCTCTCCTACAGACTGTACTTCTCCGATACGCAGCCCACTGAACGTACCTGCAGAGGGAGGGGACACACACTGACGACTGCAGATAAATATGTATGCACACAAACGCACAAACGCACACAAACGCACACACACACACACACACACACACACACACACACACACACACACACACACACACACACACACACACGACTTCAGATAAGAGGAGAAAGGAAGGCTGGCAGGAGAATACAGGGAGGGAACCCATTAGCTGAGTCTGGACTTACCAACGTCAGTATTCAGTGGTGTCTCCCTATGGCCAGGTCGGCTGTCACTCACCCTAAGGCCCCGCCTCTCCTTGTAGCTCCGCCCCAAAACACTACTCGGAGGAAGACAGTCACCGGGAATACTACAGACACACACACACACACATCATGCAGACATCACAGTGAATTACTAGATGAAAGACATTATGTCATGTGTTGGTGTATGGCGAATATCTAGTTAGCTACAACCACTCTTTTGTCTCCAGTGGGATTTCTATCTGTGTACAGTATGTACAGAATGTATTACGATCATAAAGTTCAGACTGTCTTGTTGTGACACAGTGGGAACCTACATTGACCCCAGCTCCTCTCTCTCCAGGCCTGTGTCCTCTCCAGCCTCCTCTGTCTCCACTACTGCTCTGCTCTCTTCCCGCACCTTGAGGGGTTGGCTGTCCAGCTCAGGGTCTGTCCCACTGGGGCTCTGCGGCGACAATGTCCCCTCCCTGGGCTCTCCTTCTCCCCCTTGGACAGATCCAGGCCCGTCCAAACGCCAGTGCTCCTCCTAAAGATGTGTGTATGTGTGTGTGTGTGTGGGGGGGGGGGGGTTAAACTCAGTAAGCATCTTTTTACAAACAGACATCTTTTTACAAACACACTTCTAAACAGAGTTTAGTCCGGTTTCATTTCTAATTCATCAGCCACACACCTCCCACATACTGGACACACACTCAGTCAGAGTGATAATCACTGCCTACAACAGTGATGCCTACCAGAGTGATGCCTACCAGAGTGATGCCTACCAGAGTGATAATCACTGCCTACCTGAGTGATGCCTACCAGAGTAATGCCTACCAGAGTAATGCCTACCAGAGTGATGCCTACCAGAGTGATAATCACTGCCTACCAGAGTGATGCCTACAACAGTGATGCCTACCAGAGTAATGCCTACCAGAATGATGCCTACCAGAGTGATAATCACTGCCTACCAGTGATGCCTACCAGAGTGATGCCTACCAGAGTGATAATCACTGCCTACCAGAGTGATGCCTACCAGAGTGATGCCTACTAGAGTGATGCCTACCAGAGTGATAATCACTGCCTACCAGAGTGATAATCACTGCCTACCAGAGTGATGCCTACCAGAGTGATAATCACTGCCTACCAGAGTGATGCCTACCGGAGTGATGCCTACAGAGTGATAATCACTGCCTACCAGAGTGATGCCTACCACTGCCTACCAGAGTGATGCCTACCAGAGTAATGCCTACCAGAGTGATAATCACTGTCTACCAGAGTGATGCCTACCAGAATAATGCCTACCAGAGTGATGCCTACCAGAGTGATAATCACTGCCTACCAGAGTGATGCCTACCAGATTGATAATCACTGCCTACCAGAGTGATGCCTACCAGATTGATAATTACTGCCTACCAGAGTGATAAACACTGCCTACCAGAGTGATGCCTACCAGAGTGATAATCACTGCCTACCAGAGTTCATAGGGTTACTGGGTGTGTAGATCAGTGGCGGTCTGTGCCGTTTAAGATGAGGGAGGACGATATTTTTCATGAGCATTACCTTATTTCTATTACAGCATGTTGGATGACTGTCATTCATATTCCATTCACCCAGTTCAATGTAACATTGATAGATTTAGGCTACTACATGATACTCAAAATTTCCCTATACCCATCATGAGGTTGCTACAACCTAGCTTATAAATGAAGGTTTACAACGTAGGTGTACAGGTTGAGATACATTTTAGTAATCAAGGTGACAGACAGTGACACATTCAATACCGCCTTGCACACTCTTGCCTGCATCTAGCTGATCTAGGGCGTAATCATTAGTCCAACAGTGGCAAATAAGAGTTTCTATTGTACAAATTCATGTTTATCCCCATTTCGTTACGTTTGTTTCCATTTAAGACACGTTTTTCAACAGAATCGGTAGAATGAATACACCCCTGATCACAAGCAAACTCAGTTCACTTTCATAGCAGCCACATACAAACAGCATGATCCCATTGATCGTTGTATAAAAACATTTGAAGCCAAACCTTCATATCATGACCGCTAACCACTACACACAGCCTACATTGTTGTCACCATAATAACGTCATAGTCAACATAGCTACTAGAACTAACGCGTTGGTAAACCCACTACAATCATGCAGTACAGTGTATATTCAGCAAGCAATTTAGCAGTTACACCGGCGGGCCCCGGTGGCAATAAATTAATAAAACCAAAAGCTTACCTTGACTTAGCTAGCTAGCTAACATAGCATCCCTCTCTGTTTGAACCAGGTGTTTGAGTAGGCTAAACTAGCTAGCTGCATTAGCTAGCTAAGTAAGTGAAAGTAAAAAAAAAATATATATATATAGCTAGCTCTCGCTCTCGCTTCTTCATTTTTGAAGAAATTAAACTGTTCAACTATTGTCTTTCTCTCTATTTGAGTCAACTACTCACCACATGTTATACACTGCAGTGCTAGCTAGCTGTAGCTTATGCTTTCATTACTAGATTCATTCTCTGATCCTTTGATTGGGTGGACAACATGTCACAGGAGGCTGCTGAGGGGAGAACGGCTCATAATAATGGCCTTAACGGAGCAAATGGAATGGCATCAAACACCTGGAAACCATGGAAACCATGTGTTTGATGTATTTGATACCATTCCACTAATTCCACTCCAGTCATTACCACGAGCCCGTTCTCCCCAATTAAGGTGCCACCAACCTCCTGTGATGTCAGTTCATGCTGCAAGAGCTCCAAGATAGGTTGGAGGACGTCCTCCGGTAGTTGTCATAATTACTGTGTAAGTCTATGGAAGGGGGTGAAACCACGAGCCTCCTAGGTTTTGTATTGAAGTCAATGTACCCAGAGGAGGACAGAAACTGTAGGTTGCTACCCTACAGAGTGCTGTTGAGGATACTGTAGACCTTCATTGCAAAGCAGTGTGTTTTACTCAACTATTTTATATTTAGTATAGTTGTATCTAAAAAGGATATCATTTTTTTATGTTTCACTGTTTATTTTTATGAAATTCATTGAGGAGGATGGTCCTCCCCTTCCTCCTCTGAGGAGCCTCCACTGGTGTAGATGAGTACCTGTTACACACCTGTGACCGAGCACACACACACACACACACACACACACACACACACACCTGTCCGAACACGCCCACTGTGTCCCCAGGCAGGTAGCTGAGAGCTACGCTACAGTCTGCAGATGCTGAGAGGAGGAGGAGCCTGTCACCATGGAGACAAGTCTCCAGGTGAGTTACACAGTCCATGTGTGGGCGGAGTCTACCCAGCAGTTCTGGAGCCTCATTGGTCACTCCGTTGCTGGGCAGGAGGCAGTATTCCTAATGGACAGGCAGGCAGACAAACACACACACAGAACACCACAACAAATAATCACAGACCATTAAAGCAACTAAACAGGAAACGTCTGGGGCTAGTATAGAGGTTTCTCTCTCCCTCCCACCTGTATGCCCCAGGTCTTCAGGGTTCCCTCCATGTCAGCAGTGACCAGGTATCGACCACAGGCGCTCATGGTCATGATGATGGAACCTGTGTCTTTATGAGCCATGAACACAGCAACCAGACCGCTCTGGACTGTGTTCCAGAACCGAACCAGACCAGAACCGCCACATGAGACCAGGTCCGCTCCACCTACCGAACAGAACGGGGCCAGTCAGTGACTAGAATAGTATAATAGAATACAATAGAATCACGTATCCTTTCACAGCAGTCTACAAAGACACCATCTCTCACCAGCGGTGGCCACGCCATTGCGTCCTGGCAGGAAGAAGAGTCTGGAGACGCCATCACTGCTCTCTGAGTCCTCCTCACCGTTTCCATTACACACTGATGATGAGTCTTGTGTAGAGTGTGGGGGTTAAGCAGTAGTACTTCTAGTAGTACGTTTGACAGGTGGTGTGTGAGTGTGTGTTTGGTTCTGACCTGTCTGAGCCTTGCTGCATTCTCTCTCAGGATCTGGACGGAGCTTTCTCAGGGCGTTCTCTGTGCTGTTGTTCCATACCGTGAGCTCCCCGTCATAACTTCCTGTCCACACAGAAAACAGGAAGCAAACAGGATATGCACATTACGAAATCTCTTCACTCTTTGCCAAACTTTCCAGAACCTTTCAGAATCATTTTCCTGAAGGTGCAGTGTGTCATGTTATGATTACACCTTCATAGCGCTTTACAAACAATACCACAACATGTGTTCTTTCTGGGCCTGCCAACACTGATCTGAATACAGCATGATACAACATGGCTCCTCTGTGTGAGGTGAGGGTTCAGGAGGAGCTTATCTGAATACAGCATGATACAACATGGTTCCTCTTTGTGAGGTGAGGGTTCAGGAGGAGCTTATCTGAATACAGCATGATACAACATGGCTCCTCTGTGTGATGTGAGGGTTCAGGAGGAGCTGATCAGTAGGAGAGAGAAGGAGCAGTAGGAGGAGGAAGAGGAGGGAGAGAAGGAGGAGGAAGAGGAGGAGAGAGAGAAGGAGGAGGAAGAGGGAGAGAAGGAGGAGGAACATGAGGAGGTAGAGAAGGAGGAGGAGGAAGAGAAGGAGGAGGAAGATGAGGAGGAGGCAGAGAAGGAGGAGGAAGATGAGGAGGTAGAGAAGGAGGAGAAAGAGGAGGAAGAGAAGGAGGAGAAGGAAGAGGAGGAAGAGAAGGAGGAGGAAGAGGAGGGAGAGAAGGAGTAGTAGGAATGTGTGAGCAGTCGGAGAAGGTTTATGAGTGTTGCTCATTGAGGGAGCCCAATGCATTATTCATGCTGCCCAGGGGCCAGCTATATCCACTGACTGTTAGCACTGCCTCTCTCTCTCATGGTATCCTTATTTCTTTCTCTCGGTCTCTCTCTCAGTCTCCTGCAGTGTGCACAGACAGACTCCCAGGAGGCTCACAGCGTGGGAATCGGTAGAAGAGGAGAGAAGTGAGGGAGGGGAGAGACAGTTATAGAGAGTGAGAGGATGCTTCACTGCAGGTGAGCAGCACAGGCTAAAGAGAGAGTGACAGAGAGAGAAGAGGAAGATGAAGAGAGAGAAGAGGGGAGAGAGAGAGAGAGAGAGAGAGAGAGAGAGAGAGAGGAGGGGGAGGGAGAGAGAGAGAGAGAGAGAGAGAGAGGCTAGAGGCTAGAAGAATACCCCGTGGCGTGCAGACATAATGACATTACTCACCCACATGCTGTGCTCTAACATGTCTCCTGGATACATTACATCACTATACATGACTTAACATGAATACACTGAGTATACCAAACACTTATGGACCATTCTTGACACACACGGGAAACTGTTGAGCATGAAAAACCCAGCAGCATTGCAGTTCTTGAAACATACCGGTGCGCCTACCTCATTCGAAGGCACTTAAATCTTTTGTCTTGCCCATTCACCCTCTGAATGGCACACATACACAATGTCTCAAAATCCTTCTTTAACCTGTCTCCTACCCTTCATCTACACTGATTAAACAAGTGACATCAATAAGGGATCATAGCCTTCACCTGGATTCACCTGGTCAGTCTATGTCATGGAAAGAGCAGGTGTTCTTAATGTTTTGTATACTCAGCGTACATGGTCCTGGGCCCATATGCGTCATGCCCATCACATTTACATAAAGACATGCCTACAGACAGACCTAGTCAAACATATAAAAAGACACTACTTTGTAACACAAAACAATATGGAGGTTTAGGGCTTACTTTTCCAGCATTGTCAAGGCACTTATTATGTGGAGGGAAAAGTTTAAGAAGCTTTAATTACCTTGACTTCTTATGTCCCAAACCTCTTTTAGGTCAATTAGATGAGATGAGCAGGTGGATAGGGGAGACGGGAGGAAGAAGAGAGAGACTGCCTGCTTTAGGGGTGAAATACGGCGAGTGAAACGAAAGAGAGAGCAGTAAAGAGGGAGGAAGGCCGTGAGTGTCGGAGCGCGAGGAGCGGCCAAGCAAAGCGCTGCACAGAGTTTGAATATTGATGAGGAGAGTACAGTTCTCCTGCATTCTGATTCTCATGCACACATACGCAAAGATCCATACACACACACATACACAGACGTACGCACACACATGCACGTGAGGACACACGCAAGTGCGCGCACACACACACACACACACACCCTACTTCAGGCCTAAAAGGCAGACTACTCAGGTTCATTTTCCTCTCTGTCACACAGGGAGAGCTAATAAACATAACTTAATTTTGGAGAGAGAGAGAGAGAGAGAGAGAGGGAAGGAGAGAGAGAATGGAGAGAGTGGGTGAGAGAGCGACAGAGAGAGTGAGAGAACGAGATAAATATGTTTTGAAAGTATCTTGTCCTATCTTTCTGTTCCCAACTTTTCTAATCTAACAGAAACAGTCTGCTTTCCTTCCATTTCTATTTATATGTCCAAAGTCTTCTCTTATATTCTTCTAAATGTTCCCTCTCTGTTCTTTTCCTTTGCCTTGTACTCATCGCTGCAGTGAATCTTTCACAGAGTAGCCATTGTGCAAGATGAGTGTAGTCTGTGCTGTACCTCTCAACAGGAACATTGCCACCGTATCTCAGAACTATAGCTCTACAACTGTGCTAGTTTAGCTTTGTGAAGACATTTCTATCTATACAGTACACAGGAGAGATCCATTTCTGTTTCATGGAACAGTCTTCATAATAGACCAACCTTTCAGTCCTCTACACAGGAGAGGCCTCTCGATAGAGACGTGTGTATTCATAAGAATGAGACCATTCTATAGTAATGGCCCCCAGATAAGCACCTGCATCTCAAAGCTCCCGATAAATCCTGAAGTGATGTTAATGGAAGATTAGTGCGGTTAACATTAAGGTTGATCTCCTAATCATTCTGATGGGTTATTCTCTGTGGGTAAGCATTAGTACTTAATGGTAGCCATGTTGAGCCTGAGTTCAGGCCTCCGCTGGGGGTGCTGTGTGCCTGTGGGCCTGACAGGCAGATATCGTGCATACACACACATACACACATTTGCACACGCACGCACGCACACACACACGCGCACACACACACACACACACACACACAAAGCTCCCGAGCAGAGAGACCGTGGGAGCACAGTGCCTTTGATAACACCACTCACTTTAATCACCAGCTAATTGCTCCCAGATAGTTTCACTTCAGTGGATTTTTTCTCTATTTCTCTCCTTCTGTTGCTTGAGCGGGCAATCTTTCATTCTAATGGAAGTCCACACACACAGAGACACATACTGTACACACAAATGTACACACACACACAGACTCAAACACACACCTGTGACAAGGGTCTGAGGGGGCAGGAATGCGGCACACAGGACATAATCGCGGTGCTGAACTCCTCCCTTCCACTCAGAGGGCTGAACAAAGAACTGAGAGAACGAGTGCAGTCTGAACACTGTTAACATCCTGCAGAGAGAGAGAGAGAGAGAGAGAGAGAGAGAGAGAGAGAGAGAGAGAGAGAGAGAGAGAGAGAGAGAGAGAGAGAGAGAGAGAGAGAGAGAGAGAGAGAGAGAGAGAGAGAGAGAGAGAGAGTATGAGTATATTTGACTATGTACAGACTGCTGAACTCCTCCCTTCCACTCAGAGGGCTGAACAAAGAACTGAGAGAACGAGTGCAGTCTGAACACTGTTAACATCCTGCAGAGAGAGAGAGAGAGAGAGAGAGAGAGAGAGAGAGAGAGAGAGAGAGAGAGAGAGAGAGAGAGAGAGAGAGAGAGAGAGAGTGAGTATCTTTGACTATGTACAGCCTTGCTATTGAGAAAGGCCATCTGCAGACCTGGCTCTCAAGAGAAGACAGGCTATGTGCACACTGCCCACAAAATGAGGTGGAAACTGAGCTGCACTTCCTAACCTCCTGCCAAATGTATGACCATATTAGAGACACATACTTCCCTCAGATTATACAGACCCACAAAGAATTTGAAAACAAATCCAATATCTATTGGGTGAAATACCACAGTGTGTCATCACAGCAGCAACATTTGTGACCTGCTGCCACAAGAAAAGGGCAACCAGTGAAGAACAAACACCATTATAAATACAGCCTATATTTATGTTTATTTATTTTCCTTTCATACTTTAACTATTTGCACATCATTACAACACTGTATATATATACATAATATGACACTTGTCTATTAAATGTTGTTTACTGTTAATTTTTTTATTGTTTAATTCACTTTTGTTTATCATCTATTTCACTTGGTTTGGCAATGTAAACATATGTATCCCATGCCAATAAAGCCCCTTACATTGAATTGAATTGAGAACGAGTGAGAGATAGGTAAAGAGAGAGAGAGGGTCACTACTAGGACTGTTCCCTTCACTCTGTTATAACTGCTGTTACTAGCTATGCCAGGGAAAACCGGCCATTATCAGCTCATTGTTATGGATGTATCCAAATGAATGTCAATAGAAAACAGCTACTTTGCTGTTATTCTGGCTGCAGAGGTCGTAACTGTGTTAGCCGTAGCTAGCTGGCTAGCTAGCAAGCAAGGGATTAGAACATTTAGAATGAACAACTGGGTTGCGTCCATAAACATCAAATGAACGACTGGGTCGGGTCTCTAGCATTCAAAAGATGAGAAAGTATGAATTAGCATATTAAAGTTAAAATCTCAACGAAAAAAAGGTATTTATACCAGTAAATGTGTGCTTTCATATTATTTTCTTTGGCAACTGTGGTATAAGCGGGATAAACGCCTCCGTTTTGTACATTACCTAGGAAAAATGAACTCGGCAAAGGGACTTGGCAGTGTCTTCCATTATTTCCAAGGTAATGTACAGAACGTTGGCGTTTATCCCTTTCTTATCACACTAACACACTGTTATAGCTAATGTTACTCCTGGGTGTTTCACTGCCAGAGACTCTCAACTGATGTGAAGGAAGGAAGAGAGATTCATTGGACACTGTGTTAACAAACCTCCAAACGAGCTTCAACGCCATACAACACTCCTTCAGTAGCCTCCAACTGCTCTTAAACACTAGTAAAACTAAATGCATGCTCTTCAATCGAACGCTGCTGGCACCCGCCCACCCGACTAGAATCACTACTCTCGACGGGTCTGACCTAGAGTATGTGGACAACTACAAATACCTAGGTGTCTGGTTAGACTGTAAACTCTCCTTCCAGACTCACATTAAGAATCTCCAATCCAAAGTTAAATCTAGAATTGGCTTCCTATTTCGCAACAAAGCCTCCTTCACTCATGCTGCCAAACATGCCCTCGTAAAACTGACTATCCTACCGATCCTTGACTTCGGCGATGTCATTTACAAAATAGCCTCCAACACTCTACTCAGCAAATTGGATGTAGTCTATCACAGTGCCATCCGTTTTGTCTCCAAAGCCCCATACACTACCCACCACTGTGACCTGTACGCTCTTGTTGGCTGGTCCTCACTACATGTTCGTCGTCAAACCCACTGGCTCCAGGCCATCTATAAATCACTGCTAGGCAAATCCCCGCCTTATCTTAGCTCATTGGTCACCATAGCAGCACCCACCCATAGTCTGCGCTCCAGCAGGTATATCTCACTGGTCATCCCCAAAGCCAACACCTCCTTTGGCCGCCATTCCTTCCAGTTCTCTGCTGCCAATGACTGGAACGAATTGCAAAAATCTCTGAAGCTGGAGACTCTTATCTCCCTCACTAACTTTAAGCATCAGTTGTCAGAGCACCTTACCGATCACTGCACCTGTACACAGCCCATCTGAAATTAGCCCACCCAACTACCTCATCCCTATATTGTTATTTATTTTGCTCTTTTGCACCCCAGTATCTCTATTTGCACATAATCTCTTGCACATCTAGCATTCCAGTGTTAATACTAATTGTATTATTTTGCACTATAGCCTATTTATTGCCTTACCTCCATAACTTGCTACATTTGCACACACTGTATATATATTTTCTGTTGTATTTTTTGACTTTATGTTTTTTTACCCCATATGTTACTCTGTGTTGTTGTTTTTATCGCACTGCTTTGCTTTATCTTGGCCAGGTCACAGTTGTAAATGAGAACTTGTTCTCAACTGGCTTACCTGGTTAAATAAAGGTGAAATATATATATTTTTTTTTAAAGAGATGAACCAGCAGACAGACACACAACCACTGACTGACAGACAGACAGACAGACAGACAGACAGACAGACAGACAGACAGACAGACAGACAACCACAGACAGACAGACAGACAGACAGACAGACACAACAGACAGACAGACAGACAGACAGACAGACAGACAGACACAACAGACAGACAGACAGACAGACAGACAGACAGACAGACAGACAGACAGACAGACAGACAGACAGACTGTTGAATGTGCCGATCTTAGGTCTTAGGGACACACACTCATACCTCTCCCAGCCCATGACCAGCACGGTTCTCTTCAGCACCAGAACCTGGGAGATGTCCACGGCCTGGTCCCGGCCCGCATTCAGCCTGTGGTGGCAGTGACCGTTAAAGTCCCAGATCTAGAACCGCACAGAACTACACAGTTAGAACCGCACAGTTACAACCACACAGCCAGAACCACACAGTTAGTAACACAGAACCACACAGTTAGAACCAATAAATACAGATCTAGAACCTAGAACAGACACCCCATCAAATTGACACCACCAGGTTAACATCGAAACAAAGATTCAAGGAGACAGAAACATTTACCACTGGGACAGACAGACAGACAGACAGACAGACAGACAGACAGACAGACAGACAGACAGACAGACAGACAGACAGACAGACAGACAGAAGCACAGACAGACAGAAGCACAGACAGACAGACAGACAGACAGACAGACAGACAGACAGACAGACAGACAGACAGACAGACAGACAGACAGACAGACAGACAGACAGACAGACAGACAGACAGACAGAAACAAGCACAGACAAACACACACTCCCCTGGGGGGTTCGGACACAACCACAAGTAAACACAGCCGGTAGTCAGCTGACCAGAAAGCTCCTGACACAACAGAAACACTAGCAGAGAAGATTAAACACGTTTCACAGAGAGTCAAATGTCAGATAGCCTCCGCCCAACACTGCTTCTGCTGCCTCAAACCTCCACATGTTAGGGGTCACACTCACTGGACTCAATCAACAAACAGTCTCACAACACAATTCTATTGTAATGTATTCTATTTCACCCAATTCTTCCATTTCAAAACAACTTAGGCAACATATTAAGGTCCCTTCTATTGAAGATATATTATTAAACATTTGTTATATGGATATGTATGTATCTGTGGATGTAGCTATGGTTATTGTATGCATTAGGTTCACCTATATATTTTACACAATGATCCCTGCAGAGTGCCCTACAAAATTGGAATGGAACATTATTAATATCTTAGTGTTTATATATTTTATGCTTATGGGGACTGCCTACGTTAATTAATGTAATGAGTGACCTTGACTACTCCGTCTGTGCCGGCGGTGAACAGGCGTGTCTGTGTCCCGTCCAACGCCATGGTGGAGATCTCAGCATCACCATGACAACGGTGGAACTGCTTGACCTTCTGACCTGTGTCCACCAGCCAACAGATCACTGAGGAGCCAGAGTCACTGCTGATCACCTGAGAGACAGAGAGTGGGGGGGGGGGGGAGACAGAGAGAGCGAGAGAGGGGGAGTTGTGGGAGAGGGAGAGGAGAGAGAGCGAGAGTGAGAGGGGGAGAGGGATGGGGGGGAGTTGTGGGAGAGGAGAGAGAGTGAGAGAGTGAGAGAGAGAGAGAGAGAGAGAGAGGGGGAGAGGGAGAGAGAGAGAGAGAGGGGGAGAGGGAGAGGGAGAGGGAGAGGGAGAGAGAGAGAGGGAGAGGGAGAGGGAGAGAGAGAGAGAGAGAGAGAGAGAGAGAGAGAGAGAGAGAGAGCGAGAGAGAGAGAGATGGGGGAGAGAAAAAGCATTATCATGGTTCCTGTGTAGATGTAGGTGACTGTGCATGTGTTCCTGTGTGTGTACCTGTCTGAACAGGCTGCTATAGAGGACACAGGTGACAGGGTTCTCATGGCTGGTGACTCTCCTCCCCTCCTCTCTCTTGGCTTCCATGAGGATGAGCAGACTGTTGAAGGAGAGGAGGAGGCGTGAGCGCTCCTCATGAAGGAACAACAGAGTGTGACACTCCTCCTGTGTCTTGGGGAAGATGCCGGCGATACGCTGAATACACAGCTGACTAGCTACATCCCACAACCTCAGCACCTGAGAGAAGAGAGAGAGAGTTGTCTTAAAGTCTTCAACATGCATGAAGAAATAAGTCTCATCTTTATCATTTAGATTAAGGCATACTTCATTTAATGCATGTCTACGACACATAACAACTCCTCTTCTCCTTCTCTGTCACCTTGTCCTTGGAGAAGCTGATCAGTTGTTTCTTGCCCACTAAGAAGCGTACGGCGGTAACACTGCTCATGTGACCTCTGAGTACACCCACTGGTTTAGAGATCACATAGGGGTTCCACAGCAACACCTTGTTGTCTATACCTGCGGTGGCTGCAACCAATCAGAGAGAAGGATGTTAGTGCTGGCAGTGGTTACAACCAATGAGAAGTAAGGATAGATATTAGAACTTGGTAGGACTTGTCAGTACCTATCAGATTCATCCCAGGGTGGTGGTCCAGGTCATTGGTTCCTTTCTCCGTGTGGAAGGCGGTGACTCTGAGGGGCTCGCCCTCTCTCTCCCTCCAGCCAATCACCATGCTGCTGTGGGGGCTGGTGCTGCACGACAACAACGCGTCCAAAGAGCCCAGGAAACGCACTGCAGGAAACAGGAAGTACAGGAGTAGGATGAGGTGTTTTATGAATGTAAAGAGGTGAGTAAAGAGAAAAGGAGTGGATGAAGGTGAGGAGAGAGGGGGAAGATAAGTTAGATGAGTGGATAACAAGCTAGATACACTGCATTCGGAAAGTATTCAGACCCCTTGACTTTTTCCACATTTTGTTACGTTACAGCCTTATTCTAAAATTGATTAAATTGTTTTTTTCCCTCATCAATCTACACACAATACCCCATAATGACAAAGCAAAAACAGGTTTTTAGAAATTTTTGCAAATGTATTAAAAATAAAAAACAGAAATATCACATTTAATAAGTATTCAGACCCTTTACTCAGTACTTTGTTGAAGCGCCTTTGTCAGCGATTACAGCCTCGAGTCTTCTTGGGTATGACGCTACAAGCTTGGCATACCTGTATCTGGGGAGTTTCTCCCATTCTTCTCTGCAGATCCTCTCAAGCCACTCAAGGACATTCAGAGACTTGTCCCGAAGCCACTCCTGCGTTGTCTTGGCTGTGTGCATAGGGTCGTTGTTCTGTTGGAAGGTGAACCTTCGCCCCAGTCTGAGGTCCTGAGTGCTCTGGAGCAGGTTTTCATCAAGGATCTCTCTGTACTTTGCTCAATTCATCTTTCCCTCGATCCTGACTAGTCTCCCAGACCCTGCCACTAAAAAACATCCCCACAGCATGATGCTGCCACCACCATGCTTCACCGTAGGGATGGTGCCAGGTTTCCTCCAGACGTGACGCTTGCCATTCAGGCCAAAGAGTTCAATCTTGGTTGCATCAGACCAGAGAATCTTGTTTCTCCTGGTCTGAGAGTCCTTTAGGTGCCTTTTGATGAATTTTTTTTTGTGTATGGGTGGTCCCGGGGATCGAACCCACTACCTTGGCGTTACAAGCGCCGTGCTCTACCAGTTGAGCTACAGAGGACCACGTGTCACAACAGGTGTAAATATATGCGTCATGACAGTGTTAAGACCATATTATGACAGGTTATGACAAGTTATGTCAGCTGTTATGTGTTATGACATGGTTATGACGTGTTATGATGTGTTATGACATGTTACTACATGGTTATGATGTGTTATGACATGGTTACGACGTGTTATGACATGGTTACGACGTGTTATGACATGGTTACGACGTGTTATGACATGGTTATGATGTGTTAGGACATGGTTACGACGTGTTATGACATGTTATGATGTGTTAGGACATGGTTATGATGTGTTAGGACATGGTTACGACGTGTTAGGACATGGTTATGATGTGTTATGACATGGTTATGATGTGTTATGATGTGTTATGACATGTTACTACATGGTTATGATGTGTTAGGACATGGTTATGATGTGTTAGGACATGGTTATGACGTGTTATGATGTGTTATGACATGTTACTACATGGTTATGATGTGTTAGGACATGGTTACGACGTGTTATGATGTGGTAGGACATGGTTATGACGTGTTAGGACATGGTTATGATGTGTTAGGACATGGTTATGACGTGTTAGGACATGGTTATGATGTGTTAGGACATGGTTATGATGTGTTAGGACATGGTTATGATGTGTTATGATGTGTTATGACATGTTACTACATGGTTATGATGTGTTAGGACATGGTTACGACGTGTTATGATGTGGTAGGACATGGTTATGATGTGTTAGGACATGGTTATGATGTGTTAGGACATGGTTATGATGTGTTATGATGTGTTAGGACAAGGTTATGATGTGTTAGGACATGGTTATGACGTGTTATGACGTGTTAGGACATGGTTATGACGTGTTAGGACATGGTTATGACGTGTTAGGACATGGTTACGACGTGTTAGGACATGGTTATGACGTGTTATGACATGGTTATGACGTGTTAGGACATGGTTATGACGTGTTAGGACATGGTTATGACGTGTTGACGCTGTTGTTTATTCTAACTTTTGTTCTTGTTATCTCCCATGTGAGGATGACCCCCTCAGCAGAGCTTTGTGTGTGTGTGTGTGTGTGTGTGTGTGTGTGTGCGTGTGTTTAAAGGGTAAGAGGCTATATCCTGAATCACCTAATTGGTGATCTGTCTACTCTGTGTATGTGTGTGTTTATGTATAGACTAGGAGCATGAGGGGGCCTGTGGACGCGTGACCCATTGTGTTTCCATGACACTGCAGAACCTGTAACCGCGGTGACAGGTTGAGTAAGCGCTGAGGATGGCTGTCACCCCAGGTGCTAAGGTGAGTGTGTCTGTGGACGGACCAACGTTCAGGGTGACACCGTGTGTGTGTTTGTAATGGCAAGTGCCAAGGTGTGTGTGATGTCCACATGTCATCCGGACACAGGGATGAAATCAGGTTGATATTATCCTCCTAGCTAGTTATTCAGACAGTGGTGCTGACATTCTGACTCTAAACTGAGAAGTGGTGAGGCATCACTTTAACTCCTGCAGTAAGCACTTTACCAACCAAGCTAATTTGCATATTAATTGATAGTGGTGTACTTCAAAGAGCCTGGGGTTATGCAAGTCAACAGAAAGCAGTCTGGGAAATGTCAACCAGCAACACCGACATGTTAATCAATGGGCCTGTCAGCTAATTAATCAGAAGTGTACTTGTGTTTGTAAGAGGGTGTGTGTTGGTGTGGACATGTTGTTTGGTGGTCATTGACACCCACCAACAGTACAAAGCCACTCAGGTCAGAAGGACAAAGGATGAGATGTATTTTGGGACAGAGCTCACCTCTGCGTACCCAGGCGTGTCCGTGAGCTCGGTGTCTGAGTGTGTAGCAGCAGCGATGGCGACCTTGAACTAGCTCCTCCCACTTGATGATGTCAGCAGATTCTG